>NC_043706.1:12728761-12767508 GCF_006229205.1 Suricata suricatta | reverse complement strand
AAGGATAGATACCATATGTTTGCATTCATAGGTCTAACAGGAGAGACCTGGCAGGGGACCATGGGGAGAGGAAGGGGGAAAGAGAGAGGGAAAGAGTGAGGGACACAGATCAAGGGAGACTACTGAATACTGGAGACGAACCATGGACTGAAGGGGGAGGGGGGAGGGGGGATGGTCATGGTGGGGGGCACTTGTGGGGAGAAGCACTGGGTGTTAAATGGAAACTAATTTGACAATAAACTATTATTAAAAAAAAAGAAATAACAAACTTATGTATAAAAAAACTCCACAAGTTTCAGCAAGAGTGTGGAACCATCAAAACTTTTAAATACTCCTGGTAGACCTATAAATTCATACTGCCACCTTGAAAACCTGTTTGCCAGTGTCTTTTAAATCTGAACATATGTATGCCCCATGAGGGAGAAACACTACACTCGGTATGTGAAATGTGTCATACGTTCACCAGAAGAAATGTGTAAGAATGTTGTCTGCAGCGCCATTTATATAAACCCAAGGCCAGAAGCTGCCCAAACATTCCTGAGGTGTAGAATGAAAAAACTAATTGTCATATTCATTTAATGGCATGCTGTACAAGATACGAGTGAACACATTATAACTCCAGACATCAACGTGCATGAACCTCACAAAAGAAACCAGCACGATGGAGCACAAATGCCTAAGTCCATTTATCTATAGTTAAAAATAACACAAAATTCAGAGAAATCAGAAAGGCTGCTGTTAATGACCAGAAGAAAGCATGATGAAGGCTTCTTAGGACCAGGTGATATTCTGTTTCTTGACCTGGGTACTGATTATATGCATACGTTAGTTTTCTAAAAATTCCTCAAGCTGTATTCCTCCTATTTGTACACCGAAGTGTTGTTTCTTAAACAGTTGCATGCATGGGGTTTCTAATGCATTGTTATTAGAGAAAAGCTGTAAATAAAGCCATCGGTAGAATGATCCGTAGAAGGATGGCAAGTAAATTATTATATATCCGCATATAGATACTATGCCATCACCAGAATGAATGAAGTGGAACCATACAAAATGATTTTAAAGGATTTTCATGAGATAATATGGAATATGAAAAGGAAGGTGAAAATTATATATGATCCCTTCTTGTAAAGCAAACGGTGACCAAGTCAAGAAGAAAAAGCACATCGTATACATTAAACATTTCATCCTCCTGAAAATCCCGTAGTATTGGTAGGAAATGGAAGCAAGAAAGACCAAGTGACTCACTCCAAGTTGCAATGATGGTACGTGGCAGAATTTGTAGAAGCTAGAAATTCCGCCTGTTTCAATACAGAGACACATAGAGAACTGTCTTCTCACTGGGAACATGGAGGACATGCCCTCAGTGGCAGAATTGAGACTTGGTACCGATGTGTTTCAGATGCATCTCCGTAGTATTTCCCTTCTGAAAATGTGTCTATCTTACCGCTAACATGTGGAAATTGACCCATTGGCAAATTGTTGTGCCTATATGAGTGCTCTTGGTTCTGATTGCAGATAGATAAATAAAACTTAACTATATTGAATTTTTGTTTCTTTTCATTTCATCCAGGTCAAGCTTGGATCCTGTCTGCTCATTCATTCATTCATTCATTGAGTATTGAAAGCCTACAACCAAGCTCGAGCTGTTGGAGTAATAAAAAGATGAGTAAGCCATGTAACCCACCCTCTAGGAACTCAGCCATCTTAGCAACAGCCATGTAAACAAATATACAAAATGAAGTGTGCTATCACTGGTTACCTCCGATGTTAGAGGAAAAGGGAACAACCCGTTCTCCCTGGAGGCATCAGGGAAACCTTTCACCCTTAACAGGAGTTAAATTTTTAAAAATGCAAGAACCATTAAGGAGAAGAGCGCTTTCTGCTGCATTAGAGAAGGGAACGTGTGAGGCAAGGCTTGGTTGGTATGATGTTGGTTTTCTTTTCTAATACAAAGCAGATTTATTCGCATATCCAGCATTGAGGATTAGAATACTAGATAAAATGGAAAGCGGTCTTCTGACATATGGAGAAGATCAAGACTCTTAAGGAGCTGACTTCAGGACCTGCTGTCAAGAGAAAGACTCGCTACGCTACCTTCAGAAGTTAAGTCTCTTCACCTGACATTTCAGCAGGCTTTTCAAACAGGCACTCCCACTGGGCCAGCTCTTCTAATTCCTTCTAATAGCCAAGATGGACTTAGTGTTAGGATTTGTATTCATATTCAATTAATGCCAGTATTAGCATTAGTATTTCAGACAATCTGCCTTCTTCATCTGCTTTTCCAGGTATCCTGAGAATCAAGGCTTGCATTGTTGGTTTTTATTCATGCTTAGCTCAAATAATTACCTACAAATGTTTGTGCTTACATAACCCACTTCTCTATGGGCTGATAATTCACTTGACTTTTGAATAGCCTCTAATGGACTTATCTTTGTTTTTAATTTTTTAATGTTTATTATTGAGATAAACACAGCACGAGTGGGGGAGGGGCAGAAAGAGGGAGACACAGAACCAGAAGCAGGCTCCACGCTCTGAGCTGTCAGCACAGACCTGATGTGGGGCTTGAACCCGCAAACCATGAGATCATGCATGACCTGAGCCAAAGCTGGATGCTTAACCAACTGAGCCACCCAGGCGCCCCCATTTTTTTTTAAATAAGGATCATCAGTCCAGTCTGTGAAGGTGATTTCCCTTATCGTTTGCTGCAATATCAAGTTTTTCCTTCTAATTAAAAAAAAAAGGAAAGGTTTGGAAATATTTGTTTGTTGTATCCCAGTAGCTCTTTAATAGGTGAAGGAAAACGAACTTGTTTCCCACTTGTCTGTCAAATTCCTGGCATGTGGGCCTCTGTTTTCTCAATTAGTTGTGGAATCTTGACTGCTGAATGGACATTCTTTAACCTGAGCTGACCATTTGAAATTTAAAATTAGCAGTGTAATTATATTTACTGGGCCACTGATTGAAGGGAAATTGCACTCAGCTGATGAATGTGCACGTTGTAAAATGGGTCATGGCAGCAGATGGCCTTCCAAGAAGCAAAAAATAACTTTGGAGTTGGTTGCTCTTTCTCCTGGCTTCCTTAATTGAACCCTGCTGCCTGAGAGTTTGAATACTCAAATTAGGTCAGGGAAATTTGGGGTGTCAGGAGAGATCATCAAGAGGAGCTGTGAGTTGTAAAAGAATAATATTTTGATCTCACAATAAATCTTCGTATTGAAATCTGATTATTAAAGTAATGCTAGGTGTGAAACCATAATTACCTGTTATTTGTTAGGTGTTCACTATCACAGACATTATTCTAGATCATTTACTCTTTGTTGTACTGATTTGTTTAATAGGAACCATCAACCTGTGAGTAATGATTAGTATAGGCTGCATTTTACAACTGCGATTCATGGAAGAAGTTGGCCAAATTCAAAATAAATGCTTTTCTCTTTTGTCAAATGAAATATTTAATTAAAACCCCAGGGTAGTGTGTCTAGATTAAGCTCAAAAAGGTCAGATTTAGATCATGATTTCTAAATACCATTTCCTGCTTAAAGAAATGACCCATCCCAGGTCTGGTGCTGGAAATACACAAGACGAGCCCAGAACATCTTGTCACACCAAATACCAAGAAATATATCAAGAACTGTTGAGATTGTGTCACATGGAATTGGAAGCTCTTACTGGGCAAAGAGGGACACATTTGAGCAACAATAAGAATGATAATTAAAATATATTTGAACACATAGAGTATGTTTATTTTAACACACCGAATAGGTCTAAACCCATTGATTCATAATAATACCAAAACAGAAATACACTGATCCTCTTTTTTTTAAGTTTTATTTATTTATTTTGAAAGAGAGAGACAAGTGCAAGTGGGGGAGGGGCAGAGACAGAGGGAGAGAGAATCCCAAGGAGGCTCTGGCACTGTCAGTGCAGTGTCCAACTCGGAGCTCAAACTCAAGAATCATGAGATCATGACCCGAGCCGAAGTGAGCTGCTTCACCACCTGAGCCACCCAGGCGCCCAATACACTGATATCTTTCAAGGCCATAGGGAACCAATGCACAATTTTTGAAAACTGATCAGTAGAGAGAAAAAAAAAATCAAAACTTTCTTCTTGCCTTTTCCACAGGAACCGTATCTTAGCGTAACCAGGTATTTAACAAGAGGACGTTTCTTTTTACAGAAGCAATCTAGCTGATAAATGAAGAAGAAATACTAGAAATATATTACAGTTTGAAACTTCTAATGAATTAGTGTCTTTAAGCAATGATCAACAGTGGCCAATAGCATCAATCAAAGGACATTATCTGCCTCTCCAGGGGAGCACTACCTACGTAATAGTCCTGCCTAGAAACCCAAACCAGAATCTGTCCAAAACTTGTATTTTATAGGAAATACAGAGGACAGAGGAACACTCATGACATCATGAGGGTGCAATTCAAACTAGAGGAAATTCAGGATCAAAGAGCCCTGTTGTTGTTGTTGTTGTTTTTGATGTTGCTGTTGTTTTAAACATTAAGCACTAAAAGGGAGCCTTTATATGTAAAAAGACTTGAGAAATGATTCATCAATGAGGGGCGCCTGGCTGGCTCAGTCTGTGGTGCATGTGACTCTTGATCTTGGGGTTGTGGGTTTGAGACCCATGTTGGGTGCAGAGGTTGCTTAAAAGTGAGATCTTAAAAAGAAAGAAATGATTCACCAACGATAATAGACATTTTTGGATCCTATTTTAAACAAACTGTAAGATTAAATAAACTATAAAACAAAACAAAAATCATAACATTTATTTATAGGCAATCAGGAAAATAGGAACACTGATGATGTTATGGGTTGATAGTGGAATTTTCAGGATATGATGATGATCTCTCAATTATGTATATAAAAGAGATCCTTATCTTTAGAGATCTGTATTGAAATATTTCCAGATGAAATCATACAATGTCTGAGATTAGCTTCGAAATATTTGTGAGTGGTTGGGGAAATGGGTGGAGATATCAAGAGAAAAGATAACTAATGACAGTTGTTGAGCTTGGTGACGAGTACAAGGAATTCATTACATTATTTTCTCTACTTTTTATATGTTTGAAATATTCAACAATAGAGGGGTATTTTTTAAGGTGGCCCATACATACAAAAATGAACATTTATGTATTTGTGGCACACAGCCCAAATATTTACCAACTGATGAATGAATAAAGAAAATGTGGAGGCACCTGGATGGCTCAGTAAGTGGAACATGCAACTCAGGTTGTGAGTTTGAGTCCCACAGTGGGTGTAGAGATGACTTAAATATAAATCTTTAAGGGGCATCTGGGTGTCTCAGTTGCTTAAGTGTCCAACTTCAGCTCAGGTCATGATCTCATGGTCCGTGAGTCCAAGCCCAGTATCTGTCTCTTAAGAAATAAGTACATTGGATTGAACTTAAAAATATTGCAAAACGGAACTTAAAAAAAAAGTTTCCAATACATAAAATGCCAAATGTATGTTGATAACGATAATTTCTCTTCCTCCTCCTCTTCCTTTTCTCTTCTATTTTTCTTAGGGTAAAATTTCAAGCATGAACCAAAAAAAAAAAAAAAGAATAGAACACCTATCACTCAGATTCAACAATAGTTCAAAAACATTTTTACCCTTTTGTTTCATTTGTCTTCTTTGATTGACTAACATATTTTCAAAACCAACTTTTAAACCAAATTGCTAACACCTGTATACTTCATCTACCTCTCTAAAAACAAGGATATTTTCTGAAAGACCTAATGTCATTATCACTCCCCACAAAATTTATAGTCACTTTTCTCGTGTCACCCAATTCCAAGTTCATATTCATATTTGCCCAATAAGGTCAAAAAATGCTTCTTTGAGTTCAGGCAAGGTCACACATCACACTTGATTGTTACATCCTTTAGGTCTCCTGTAACCCAGAGTAGTCTACCTTTTCTTTTTCTTTCCTGCAGAGTCTGGGTTAGTTGTCTTGTAGAATGTCTTATACTCTGTATTTGCCTATGAGCTTGCTGGTGTCATTTAACATGTTCCTCTCTCTTCTCAAATTCCTGTAAAAGCAAGTTATCTTTAGAATCTTCAGGTCAAACTTTTTAAGATAGCTTTATTGAATCACCACTCACATACCATGCAATATACCCACTTAACATGTGCAATTCAATCGTTTTTAGCATCTTTACAGTCATGCATCCATTGCAACAATTAATGTAAAATGTCTCATCGCCCCCAAAAGAAACACCATACCCATTCTCAGTCATTCCCCCTTCCTGCCTCTCATCCCAGCTCTTTCTGTTTCAATGAATTTGTCTGTCCTGTACATTTTGTATAAATGAAATCATAACATATGTCATTGTTTGTGACTGGTTTCTATCACTTAGCATGGTGTTTTCAAGATTCACCCAAGTTGTGACCTCAATCAGTACTTCATTCCTTTTTATGGCTTAATAATATTCCATTGTATGGCTAGATCACAGTTTCTTTTTTAAAGATGTATTTATTTATTTTTAATTTTTTTAAATGTTTATTAATTTTTGAGAGAGAGAGCGCATGCACAAGCAGGGGAAGGACAGAGAGAGAGAGGAAGACACAGAATCTGAAGCAGGCTCCAGGCTCTGAGTTGTCAGCACAGAGCTTGATGTGGGGCTCAAACTCATGAACTGTGAGATCATGACCTGAGTTGAGGTCAGATGCTCAACTGACTAAGCCACCCAGACACACCGAATCTTCATTTTTTAAGTGTTTATTTATTTTTAAGAGAGAGAGAGAGAGTGCACCAGCTAGGGAGGAGCAGAGATAAAGGGAGATACAGAATCCAAGGCAGGCTCTAGGCTCTGAGCTGTCAGCACAGAGCCCAATGTGGGCTCAAACTTGTGAACCACAAGATCATGACCTGAGCTGAAGTCCAATGCTCAACTGACTGAGCCACCCAAGGGCCCCTTGAATCTTCATATTTTAAATGTGCATGTTGAATGTACAGAGGCCAAAAGAACAGAGACTTCACAGTCATAGAGATGTATTTTCCTCTCCCCTAATGGTTTAGATAGGCCAGGCGGATGTGGAGCGTTTGTGATATCAGGACCCAGCATCCATCTTGTCCTACCAACCTCAGTTCATGGCTTCTGGCCATGCTCTCGGGTGGCTCCCCCTGGGCTTCCCGCTGCCTCCACACTCCCCGCAGCAGAAAGGAGGAGGAATTTTAAAGGTGTGACCCAATGGAAGAAAACATTACTGCCCCCCAACATCTTCTTCCTCATTATTTGTTTTTTTTCTTCTACCAGCTCTATGTTTGCCTTATTATTATTTACAGTTAAATCTTTATTCATTTTCAGTCTCTCCTGACTTTTATGAGTAGCTTTACATCTACCACTTAAATTGTATCTCCAGTTCTTAATAGATGGCAATTTTCACTTTTTAAAGAACTCCCAATATTTCAAAATTTCCAGTGATAGTGTTGTTTAAATTAATATGTTTTATTTCTAAGATTTTTAATTGATTCTTTTTCATATCTTCCTGTATTATTTATATTTGCCTGGTTTTTAGAAATATCATTCTTTTCTTAATGCATGTTGTTATTTATTACAACTTTCAAAATATATGTATATGAATGTATATATACATGCAATGCAAATTATAGCAAATCCAGACAGAACTTAAAGCAATCTTACTGTCTAATATTAATAGAATTGTTTAAATTATTATTATTAAAATGATAAAATAGCATGCAACCATTTAAAAATAACTGTAAAGTGCCATATTATTTATAGTCCTAATAAAATATTTAGTAGACCTTTACATGAAAATAATTCAAATTAGAAATATAATTTCTTGGGGTTCCTGGCTGGCTCAGTTGGTTAAGCTTCTGACTTTGGCTCAGGTCATGATCTCGCAGTCCATGAGGTTGAGCCCCATGTCGAGGTCTGTGCTAACAGCTCAGATTCCAGAGTCTGCTTCTAATTCTGTGTTTCCTTCTCTCTCTCTCTCTCTCTCTCTCTCTCTCTCTCTCTCTCTCTCTCTCTCTTTCTCTCTCTCTCTCTCTTTCTCTCTCTCTCTTTCTCTCTCTCTTGCCCTCCCCTGCTCGCACCCTGTCTTTCTCTCAAAAATAAACATTAAAAAACAAATATAATTTCTTGTTCTGCTTCATGGATATAATTTCTTTACCTCTCTGAGCATTCCAAGCATATCCATTGTAAGGTCTTCTTTAGAATATCCATTACAAATTTATCCAGGGTCAATTTACTTTCAGATGGCTAATTTTGAAATCTATTTTTGTGGTTGTGTTTTTGTTTGTTCAGTTCAATATGTTTTGGAATTGTGATTTGCATGCTAATCTTGTCTTGGACTTTTTTCTCACGTTGTTTTTTCTGTGTCTAAGGGGTTTGCATTGCCTTCCTCTTCCTTCATTATAGTCTGAATGGGCCTGTCTTGCCCTTTGATGATATTGTTGAAATAAAAACACAGATGGAAGTTCTCCTTAGTTTCTAATTAAGAGGCTGTGTCTATGTCCATCCATCTCTCAGCCATGCAATATTTTATCCATCATTCCACTGGGCAGCATTTTTCACTACTACTGACCCTGAATAACATAGGGGTTAGACACACCAGCCATCATCCCCACCCCTGGCACAGTAGAAAATCCACGTACAGCTTTTGACTCCCCTCAAACTTAACTGCTAATAGCCTATTTTTGACTACAACCTTACATAAACAGTCCATTAGCACATACTTTATAATTTATATGCATTATATACTGTCTTCTTACAATAAAGGGAGCTAGAGAAAGTAAAAGCTGAAGGAAATCATAAGGAAGAAAAAATACACTTACAGAATTGTACCATATTTATAAAAAGTCCATGTATAAGTGGACATGTGACGTTCAAACCTGTGTCATTCAAGAGTCAACAGATTTTTTTTTTCTTGAATCAGAGCCCTAGTCTGACTTCAGAGTCTATCCCCAGCCTCCCAATTGATGGGAAGCATTGATAGTACCATTTACCCTTCAGGAGCTGAACCTTTTTGCCACACTTTATGCTTGCATTCACTGTATGAAGACTCCACTTCCTGTTTATTGTTTTGTGTTTTCGTTCTGCCAGTGTTTTACGGAGATGTGTATTTCCATGGAGATGTTTAAACCGTAAAGATGGCTATCTAAGTAGGCAGAAACTTTACATCTGCCAAAATCTGTGTTCTCCATTTTCAAGGCACAAAACTAGACTACATTTTTAACATCTTTTGCCATTAGGTATGGCCATATGACTGAGTTATGACTAAGGAATATGGGCAGATGTGATACATGACTGACTCAAAAAAGCTCCCATGTCATGTTCTACATTTCCCTTTTCTCCTGGTCATTGGCTGGAAGTAAAAGACTCCTAAGAGATGGAAGAGCCACAACACAGAAGGAGTATGGGTCCCTGAATCACAGCCCGGAAGGCAGCTCCCCAGTCATCTGGCTGAAATTTACACCAGTGAGAAAGAAATATAACTGTATTATACCACTGAGATCTCCGAATTTGCTGGGTCCGATGGCCAGTGTTACCCTTAACCATGCACAGTACCTTTCTAATTTTGTTTTTATATTTACATATTTTTAATTTTCTATTTTCTACAGCTTTGTGATGTGTTTGGAAAAGACAAGAGACCTCATGGAGTAAATTTACAACACCCTGTTGACCTGATTTCTGATCATTCACTTTGAAAAAACTCCACATACACCTTCCCATTTCAGATCAAGACAAGGATCAGTTGTATGGAACTGTGAAATGGTACTATCTTTGAAAACTCAGCGCAATGTTTCTGGGAATTTTATCTTCACCGCTGTGACAGCAACAACACTGTCCTTGGATAAGTCATAGTTGTTAGCAGCTCTGGATTCCATTGCTATTATTTTAGGAAGTACCAAGTCACAGACTCTTCAACACAACTCTTATCAGTTTCAAATGAAATCTATCAGTTTCATGGCTAAAGACGTGTCTTTGCCAAACACCTTTAAACATATGCTGGTGTGAGACCAGTGGCTAGTGCTGTGGCAGGTCCCCAAGGTATAGTTTGAATACAGTGGGCACTCCCAGTGCATACTTAGGAGAATTGTGCCTTTCCACAGCAGGAGAGCCATGCTGTTTTATTAGGAATATAAGAGGAATCTTAAGTCATCTTGACCAATTTTACCTACAATTTTAGTAGGTTCTTCTTGTCGGCTTGAACATCTGCGTGCCCCTCCTTTGCCGCAATGTGGCATCTCAAGAGCATACCAAACATGTCATCTTGAGATTTCTGTTTAGAGATGACAGCAGAAGTCAATGCCTCTCTCTGTCAAGTCTGATTCTGTGACAGAGCATCTCCCGCTGGGGGCTTTGGAATTCAGACTCTCTCCTCCCAGCCGTCCTCTCACATGTTTGCTTCATATTGTTTTTGGCATCGCTGCATGGTTTTCTAACAGCAATTTTGTGGACCATTGTCCTTCAGGGCTCGACTCACTTTGTGGGCGGACTGAAGTTAAAAGAGAAGATATTCCCACACGGTGTCACCATAGGAGTTTCCGCGATCTTCTCTTCACAGTTTTCTCAATAAATTTTGTTTGTACTTGTTGCTCTTCTGTTTCTGTAGACTCCCCATGACTTTCCCATCCTAATTTTTTGGGCAATCCTTTATTTCTTTATGTCAGATGCAAAGAAAAGACTGTTGCAAGATCCTCTTTAAAGCTCATCTCCCAGGGAAGAAGCTGTAGATCATAGGTTTTTTGTGTGTTTTTGTTTTGTTTTGTTTTGTTTTGTTTTGTTTTGTTTCTGCAGAAGACTAACTAGGACAGGATAACTTTAGGGAATCAGTGCTTTTGTATTCATGTGGACTTTTCCAAAAAGGAGGCCTATAACTTTTATTTGAATCTCAAAGTCAACTGGGACCAAAGAGATTTAAGGACTATTATTATTGTCAGACTAGTTGTTGTTTCTTTGTCCTGTAACATCCTAGGGGTGTGGAGTGGAGGAGGCTTTTAGGATCAGTTTATTCTAGTTAATGACAAACAAACCTTGTGTTTGGTGGGTGTTTCTGTCAACCTCAACAGTAAAAATTTAGCTATTTAGCTAAAAAATTTAGCTAGCTATTTGAATCTCAAGTTTCCTTAAATTTGATAACAATGAGAAAAAGCAAGAGCAAGGTTAAAGACTGAAGACTGAAATATAATTCCTGTTCTGTTTTCATTGCTTTAACGTTGAATTCAGTGGGGGTATTAGAGGAATAGACAAGTACCTTGGCATGGGCCAGAGCTATCTATGAAAAGCACAGTTGGAACTATTTAAGAATCCTAATTACAAATTTAAAGTATAATTGCCATCATTTTATTACATGCATTGTATAAACTTAAAAAGGCATAAGTGGTCACTAATAAAGGAAAGTGAGAGAAGTTAATGAAGAGATTACCATTCCAAGTAATGATATTAAGCAGCCAGCCCTAAGTCTATGTGTATTAATAGAAAAGAGTTCATTCCTTTCAAGGAACATTAACTCAAGTTTTTTTTAACTCCCAGCCTTCTTCTGCCACTTCCTTTACGAGAGGTTACCCCACTTCCTCTCCGATAGTTATTCTGACTCTTCTGTGGAGTAAAACGTTTTCTAGCCATTTCCATGACTTTCTTGAGGTTTGGTCTTGCCAAGCATCCTCATACCTCTGTATTTTTACTTCTTCCCTCTGCGGATTTGTAACAGACTCCCTCAAGTCATCATTACAACGTGTTTGATCATTTTTGGTGGTCCAGGGTATTTGTAACAGACTCCCTCAAGTCATCATTACAACGTGTTTGATCATTTTTGGTGGTCCAGGGGTGGGCCGGGGCTTTCATCCCACTGCCCACACACCAGCAGCTATAGGCCAAGCCTGGCAGAGCCCAGATGTTTCTTCAGGGCCCACTTCCTCGCTGGACTCTCCCTGCAGTCAGTGTCCCCGCCGCTGGCTGCCCTCACTCCTTGTCTCCTCCCCAGGAGCACTGCCAACGGAGATTTCCTCAGTGAATGTGCCAGGGACACCCGATGGCGGTAGCGCCCAAGATACTGCATGTGGAGAACAGAGAAGGAAATCCCTCTTGATGAGCCCCAGGTCCTATTTTAACCATGCAGTTTGCTCCCTTTCCCTGATCAGATAGTTTATGGGAATGGTTAACGTGTAGTAAGATTATTTTTACCTCTTCCCATTCTTTCTACTCTTTGGTTTCAATGGAGCAGCAGCATCACCAAAAGTCAGGCAACTTTGAAACAGGATGCGAGGCAAAAGGCCAGGGAATCCATGAAGCGGATAATCAGCCCCTGAATAATCAGGGTCACACTGTACAGTAAACAGCCCCCCACCTCCCTGGGAGCCGACGGCAAGGCCCCGCCAAAAACTCTCCCAGCTGGAGATCTGAGAGATTTCTGTCTGCACACATCCTGTCCCTTCCCCAGTCTCAGCCCCACCGAGCCTTCGGGGCTCCAGACCATTCTCCTTCGGCTCAGACCCACCTCTGCTCACAGGGAGTGGGTTTGCTGGGCATGAATGTGAATGCGGCTCAGTGGCTCAGCCTTTGCAGAAGCACCGCCTCCTGTCACTCTTGTAGCTGTGCGTTTGCTCCAGTGAGCAGGCTTGACATGTGAGCCAGGCGGTGGCACTCCGAGACAGGGGCATTTGAAACCACATTTTTTGGCTCATTAGAGCCATTCTACCCATGTTGCTCCCCATGCCATTCAACCTATTTTCAAGCCATTTTCTCAATGGTGCACTTCAGTACGGTTGGGGTGGATTTTGCCAAGAACTGGATCGTGTCCAGAAGCCTCCTCAAAGCCGGTTTATTCTCAGGCTGTGGCAGCCTCTGAATGGCCCCTGCACCTTTGCAGACCCCTGCACAAAGGCTTCCCTGCACGGTTTGCCCACGAACGAAGATGTTTATTTCGTCTTGTTTCTCAAGTTGTGGACGCTCAGCGTTGGCCCCAGTGAGGGAGAAGGCGCTGTGTCCCCCTCCCAGCAAACAGCCACCGCAAATATGTGCAAACCCAGAGATCTCCTTCGATGTCTTTCACAGCCCAGCCACTCAGAAGAGAGCTAAAGGCACGGAGTGCCTGGGCCCAGCAAAACGGGCCTGGCTTGGCGCTCTCTTGGTTAATTAGGTTGCTTTTGGAATTTGTCGACTCCAAATCTGAAAAGAAAATAGCTTAGTTGGTTGGTAAACTGAAAAAAGCAGCAATCTTCTCTATTTCAGCCTGCAGGAGTGGGCCGTGTGGATGGTGGGAAGGAGCCGGGAGGCTTGTCCGGGCCATGGCTACAGTTCTGGCTGCGTGTGGGTCCCAGTCTGTCCCTCCTGGAGCTCATGCGTCTTCCCCTGTGGCTGGCCTCACCCTGGCTAGGCAAGGAGGGGTTCTGTGTCGAACGCTTTCCACTTCTTTTTCTTTCCTGGTGTCCCAGCACTTCATCTGGGAACAGGGTAGTGGCCCGGCCTAGCACACGCCTCATTAGTGCCTTTCTGTTACTCTGCTGAAATATATTCTGGGAAGTGTGTATCTCTCGATTTGGGTGGTGGGCTGAATACTGAGCATTAACTGCCTCGCTAAAACACCTACTGTAACCTTCTGTGATGGTCAGTAACAGAAATCCAGTTCCTTAGACAGCTGAGATACAAAGCTAAGGCCTCAGCCAGGGCAGTTAGGCAAAATAAAGGAAATAAAGGAATGTAGACTAGAAAGGAAGACAATAAACTATCTCTATTTTCAGATGATAGAAACTTGAAAATAGAAAATCCTAAGGAATCTGCTAAAAAACTTTAAAAATTAATAAATGAATTCAACAGATCTGCAGAATAAAAGATTGATATAAACATCTGTTGTGTTTCTATGCTGTGTCAATGAAAAAATCAAATAAGAAATTAAGAAAATAATTTCATTTGTATTAGCATTAAAAAGAATAAAACACTTAGGAATAAATTTAACAACAACAACAACAACAACAACAACAGAAGGATAAAAGCTGTATTCTGAAGACTAAAAAATGTTTTTGAAAGAAGTTAAGAAAGACCTAAAAACGTGGAGAGACCCTTCATGGTCACGGGTCAAAAGACGATGTTGTGAAGATGGTTATCATTCCCAAATCGATGGATAGATTCGATGTGATTCCCAGCATACCCCAGCTGACTTCTTTGTAGAAATTGGCGGGGCGCCTGGGTAGCTCAGTGGGTTGAGTCTCTGACTTCAGCTCAGGTCATGATCTCATGGTTCATGGGTTCGAGCCTTGTGTCGGGCTCTGTGCTGACAGCTCAGAGCCTGGAGCCTGCTTTAGATTCTGTATCTCCTTCTCTCTCTGACCCTCCCCTGCTTGTGCTGTCTCTCTCTGTCTCTCAAAAATAAATAAAAAACATTGAAAAAAAATTTTAATTGGCAAGCTGATTCTAAAATTCATATTGAAATCCAAGGACCCAAAATAGCCAAAGTAATCTTGGAAAAAAAAAAAGGACAAAGTTGGAGGAGACACCAACTTCAACATTTATTCCAAAGCTATGGTAATTAAGACAGCGTGGTACTTGGAATAAGGACAGATGTATAGATTAGTACACTTGAGAGTCCAGAAATAAACCCTCATATTTATAGTCAAATGACTTTACTAAGGATGTCAAGATCATCCAAGACCACCCATTCGAGGAAAAAAAAAAGTCTTTTCAATATTTGATGCTGAGACAATAAATATATATGTGCAAACATTTAAAAAATAATTTGGACCCTGACCTCACACCATATACAAATCAGACCAGATCAAAAACTTCCTGTATGAACTCAAACTACAAAACTTTTAGAAGACCTTGGATTAGGCAATGGTTCCTTTAATATTACACCAAAAGTGTAAGCAATTAAAGAAAAAAAGAGATAAACTGGGCATAATTAAATCTTAAAACTTTCCTGTTTCAAAACATACTATGGAGAAAGTAAAAAAAAGTAAACCCACAGAATGAAAGAAAATTTTTGTAAATCTCCTATCTGGTAAGGGACTTACATCTAATAACATATAAAGAATGAATACAACTCAACAACAAAAAGACAAATGACCCAATTTAAAAGCCGACAAAGGATGTGAAGAGACATTCCTTCCAAGAAGACATATGAATGGCCAATAAGTACATGAAAATATGCTCCACACAACTAGCCACAGGCAATACAGTTAAATGGCACTTAACACACAGCAAGATGGCTGAAGAAAGAAAGGAAGAAAGAAAGAAAGAAAGAAAGAAAGAAAGAAAGAAAGAAAGACCTCAACAAAGTGGAAAAAATTGGATCCCTCATACACTGCTGGCCAGAATATGAAATAGGGCAACTGCTTTGGAAACAGTCTGGCAGTTCCTCAAATATAGAGTTACCATATGATCCAGCAACTCCACTCTCAGGGATATACCCAAGAGAAGTGAAAACACATGTGCACATAAAAATTTCTACACCAATAGTTACAGCAACTCTGTCCACAATAGCAAAAAGGTAGAAACAGCCCAAATGTTCATCAACAAATGTATTAGTCAGGGTCCTCCAGAGAACAGAACCAAAAGAAGGGATGAATGGAAAGATAAGTAGATAATAGATAGATAGATAGATAGATAGATAGATAGATAGATAGATAGATAGATGATAGATAGATAGATAGATAGATAGTAGATAAAGAGGAAACGTACTGTAAGAATTGGCTTAGATGGTTATGGGGCTGGGAAAGTCCCATAATTTGCTGCTTGCAGGCTGGAAAGTCAGTGATATCATTCAGTCCAGGGTCTAAGGCTTGAGATCCATGAGGTCTCTGGTATAGTCCTGGGGTTTGAAGGTCCAAGAACCAGGCACTCTGATGTCCTAGGGAAGAAGACTGGGGGGGGGGGGGCGTCCCAGCTCAGGAAGAAAGAGAAAATTCACCTTCTTCTGCCTTTTTGTTCTATTCAGACTCTCAGTGATGGCTGCCCACATCAGTAAGGTCGGACGGATCTTCTTAATCCAATCTACTGATTTCAAATGCTAACCTCTTCTGGGAACGCTTTCACTGATGCACCCAGAAACAACGTTTCACAGGCCATTTGGCCATCCCTTAGTCCAGTCATTTTGACACATAAAGTTAAGCATCAAATGGATAAATATAATATAGTGTCGGGAGCCGCCAAGTTTTCTGGCTGCCTCAGGCAAGGATTATCCCTCTCCGGGGAGTGAACCAGTAAACAAGATTTGCATCTGGAGCCTGGAGATTGCCATTTCCTGGTCAAAATAATTTTGGCGACTGTCTTGCTGCGCCAGATGTAGATTTGGCCAGGGCGCACAAAAGATCAAAACCTTATTTCGGTATGCAGCGCTAGCTTCCCCTCCCCAGCATTGCAGACTCAAGTCTGCGCGCTTCCCTTTGAAGCTGTGTCCAGAGTTTGCAGTTTCGGTTTTTCCTTTTCTCTAATATTCATGTGACTCTGTTACCTGGTAACCGACCCAGGTCAGTTCCCCGCCCCAAAATTCTATATAAGAGGAATTATTTTCTTAATAAATGAAGATGACAGAGGCTTGATCAGAAACCATGTGCTGTCTTCACTCTCTGCGTCTCCCCTCTCCTGCCCTGTATTCTCTCCCTCCCTCAGGAAAAGAACCCGCAAGGATTTTTCTGCCCTGCTGGCCGGGGCGGGACACAACAATATAGTATTTCTATATGAGAATATTTTTCAGCCTCAAAAAGTCAGAAAAAGAAAAAAGTATCAATACATGCTACAATCTTGATGATTCTTGACAATATGCTCAGCAAAAGAAGTCAACAAGAAAGGACCATATTATTGTATGATTCCATTTGTATGAAATGTATAGAAGAGGCAAATCAATAGAGACAGAAAGTCGATTATTGGTTGCTTAGGGCTGGAAGGGATGGGGTGGGGACCTGGGGAGTGGTGACTAAGAAGTGAGGGATTTCTTTTTCAGGTAATGAAAATACCTTAAAATTGATTGTAATGATGGATTCATAACTATGAATAACCAAAAGTCATTAAATTATATATTTTGAATGGGTGAGTTATATGGTATGTGGATTATACCCCAATAAAACTATTTATTTAGAAAAGAAAATAAATCAACATATGTTGTACACCTGAAACTAGTTTAATGTTATAGGTCAAATGCACTTCAATAAAAAATAAAAATTAGGGAAAAAAAGAGAGAAACCTACATACAATAGCCAGAGTCACTGCCCTATGATTTTTTTAAGTTTATTTATTTATTGAGAGAGAGGGGAGAGGGGAAGAGAGAGAGGAGATCAAGAATCTCAAGCAGGCTCTGCGCAGTTAGCACAAAGTCTGATGCAGGGCTCGAACCTACAAACCTCGAGATTATAACCTAAGCCAGTCAAGGGTTTGACACTTAACCAGTTGAGCCACCCAGGCACCCCTCTGCCCTGATTAATAGTAGATAGAGTCCATAGATTGTTCTTGTAGGCTTGCATATTCAATGCTTTCATAGGGCTCTCTTTACCTTCAAGAAAATTCTAGAAAGGGCATCTAGAAACCTAATGGACTAAGCAGAGTGGTGGCAAAGAAATGGCGATCAGCTCAGAAATCCAAAGGGTATTAGGGTGAACCACATGAGGTCGTCGGTTTTGGAGGTCAAAAAGGGTTGCACACCAGAGACGTCGTGGCTCAACCTAATACACGTGCTGTCAATGAAAACAGAGGTGTTAAGGGACAGCCCTGCACCTGACCCTGCCTTGCAGGGGCCTGTCATTTGATATTTCTAGCTTGCACTTCTGGGTTTGTGCAAGATTCGGTAGCTCTGGCGTGGCAGAAAGCTGGCCACAGGTAAACACACCTGCATGCTTACCCCTGTTCCCAGCCAGAATATCGGCAGCCTTTACAACACTAACTGTACATTCTGGCAAAGCCCGGACTCTGAAGGATTAGCTTGACCTGTTGAGAATGTATCCCAGGACGATCCTCTGCCAATGTTCCACCTGGGGTGATGGCATTTCTGAAGTTGAAAGAAACCATGGGATTATCCCCCCGATGGCCTCATGTTATGAAGAAGGCACCTAGTCGGGTGAGAAGGGCTACACAGGTGAAGGTCAAGGATATGGCAAGACCTGTGTAGGCCCCCTCCCACATCACGTGCCAAACATATTAAAGTGCGCTTTCTTCAGACTTAATTCTTACTCTAGAAAGTTGACAAGATTTCCATCATTTTGCTTGAAAAGTCATTTGGCTGTTGGGGCGCCCAGTGGCTCAGTCGGTTGAGCACCTGACTCTTGATTTCCGCTCAGGTCATGATCTCACGATTTTGTAAGTTCAAGCCCCACATTGTGCTCTGTGCGCTGACATCGCAGAGCCTGCTTGGGATTCTCCCTCTCTATCTGCCCCTACCTGGCTTGTGCTCTCTCTCTCTCAATATAAATAAATAATCAAAAAAGCCACTCGGCTATAACACATCATGTATAATTAACAGTGATTTCTCAGAGATTATTGAGCCTACTTAGGGATTCTTATACAGTGAGAAACTCTAACCCAAGGAACTCTTTTCAAATTATGCATTTAAAGGGACACCTGGGTGGCTCAGTTGGTTAAGTGTCCAACTTCAGCTCAGTCCATGAGGGTTTGAACCCTGCATCAGGCTCTGTGCTGACAGCTCAGAGCCTGGAGCCTCCTTCAGATTATGTGTCTCCCTCTCTCTTTGCCCCTCCCCCACTCTCAAAAATAAAATAAATATTAAAATTTTTTTAAATTATGGATTTACAAAATGTATTATCTAGGGTGCCTGGGTGGCTCAGACTGTTAAGCATCTGACTTCTGACTTAGGCTCAAGTCATGATCTCATGATTCATGAGTCTGAATCCTGCATTAGGAGAGCCCTATTTCTCTCTCTCTCTCCCTCTCTCTCTCTGCCCCTCCCTCACTTTTAGCCTCTCTCTCTCTCAAAAAAAAAAAATATCTAAAAATTAATGAATCAGACACAATAACATATTTTTTATAAACAAATGTTTTTCTGTGTGGCAATGTTTTCTTTTGAAGTTGGAGGTGGTATTCTTTTACCAGTTCCAAGATTTTTTTAAAAAGCTCATGGGCTCCAGAACTGCCCTTCCCTTGCATAAGAGAACATGCCTGAGTGAGTTGACTTGCCCAGGATGCCGCAGTCAGGAGGGGGAGAGCCCCAACTGGAACTCCGCCCTTGACTTCCAAGAAGCTTTCCTTCCACCACTTCTGTGTGCGCAGTGCATGCTCCGTTTGTATAAGGTCAACGGCAACCGTGTCCGTTTGGAATATTCTTATTCTCCTTTGTGCCTCGAAAACTCCCTTGGTCTGTAGAGAGAGTGGCCTCATTCGGAGCTAATAAAAGCCAAAGTTGATTTTGTGGTGTTGTTGCCTTTTGTCCCCAAGGCTCAGGCTAGCGGGTGTGGACCACATGCTTGCCGGCCCTTACTTCCTGTATGGTCCCCCAGCTCCCTGGAGACTCGAATCTCAAATAACTGTTTCTGTCAGGAGGCTGAGCTCCCAGCTGTGCAAATTGGTCACAGATGTAATTGCATTTGCCCTCTGTCCTGGAGGAAAACATGCCTGCGGTTGGGGGTGTAGACGTCTCAGAATGAAAGACATTACTCCTGACTCTGGGTAATAGCCATGAAGTCCAAAATAAGCTGCCATAGAGACAGGGCCACAGCGGGGCCAGATGCACAGGCCCGTTGCTAGCCTGACTCCTGGCCTGGACAGCCAGTTACCAAACTGGGGCTGTTTCATCGGCCAGCTGGACATAATTAAGAACCAAGCTTTTCCACTGGCCATTCGTTCTTCCAAGTGTGACTCCAACCTCCCTTGACCCCCTTCCTGACGCCCACAAGGACTCTGCGAACAGCTCCAATTCCAAATTTCTTGAATGGCGGGCAACGACAACCCGGGACACCAACACTGCCATGTTGCAACGGCTAGAATCAGATGACAACGAACAGCAACAGGTGCTGAGCCCCACCCAGGCCCTGAAGATCTTAACACAGAGTTGAATTTCCCAAATGTCGTTTCAGGAGTGTCCGGGACAGAAGTTGGACCTGGGAGACCACGGCAGGAGGCAATATGGTTGAGTTAGAGCATCTGTTTGGAAATTTGAGGCCCCAGACATAGAAGCCTGTCTGGAATGGGGAGGGGGCTGGATGGTTCAGTCAATTACACATCTGACTCTTGATTTCGGCTCAGATCATGATCTCATGGTTCATGGGTTCAAGCCCTGTATTGGGCTCTGCGCTGATAGTGTGGAACCTGCTTGGGATTCTCTCTCTCCCTCTCCCCTACTCACACACACTCTCTCTCAAAATAAATAAATATTAAAAAGAAAATAAAATAAGACTGTCTGGGATAGAGAGTCAGGGCCAGTCTGTCCTTCACCAGGATAGAAAGCAGGAAAAACAGTGCCAGACAATCCCTGGAAGCGCTGTAAAAGGGTCTTACATCACGCCCATATCCCCAGCTGGTTTTCTAGGGATCACGGACCAGACAATTGAGCCTTTTGTTCCGGAGCTGTGGGGCAGAAAACCTCCAGGAGACCAAAGATTGGTTTGAATGAACTTTTGAACAAAGTTCAAGGAACTTCCTATTTCTAGAGTTTTCACTCGTTAGAGAACTGGCCGGCAGATGTGTGCTCCAAGCCCTGGAACAGAATGGGGTTGTCTGTGCCACCCATTGTGAGGGGTCCTGGCTAAGAATGCTGGATCTGGGGTCAGGCTGCCTGGGTTTGAATTCATTCCCTACCATCTACTAAGCTTGTGACTTTGAGGTTTTAATCTCCTTGGCGCCTCCATTTCTTCATTTGTAAAACAAGAATAATAAAAGTCCATACTTCCTAAAGATGCTAGGAGCCAACATACAATAATCTATGCAAAGTGCTTTGAAGAAAACCTTTCATAGAGGGGAGGGTCAAGAAGAAGGGGTCAGGGAAAGATGGGGGAGAGGGTGGGGGAAGACCAAGGCATTTTTTTTAAGTTTTATTTATTTATTTAGGTTTTGAGAGAGAGTATGTGCAAGTGGGGGAGAGGCAGAGAGAGAGGGAGAGAGAAAATTCCAAGCAGCCTTTACACCATCAGTGCAGAACCCGACGCGGGGCTCAAACCCACAAACTGTGAGATCATAGCCTGAGCTTAAATCAAGAGTTGAACACTTAACCAACTGAGCCACCCAGGTATCCCAAGAAAACTTTTGTTGAGTGCCTATGCTTTCATGTTCCAAGCACTTCGTTTTTTGCACCATTGTCTGCATATTTTTTTAATTATGTCTTTTATTTATTTGAGAGAGACAGTGCGAGCGGGGGAGGGTCAGAGAGAGAGGGAGACACAGAATCTGAAGGCAATCTCCAGGCTCTGAGCTAGCTGTCAGCACAGAACCCGACACAGGGCTCGAACTCACGAACCATGAGACCATGACCTGAGCCAAAGCTGGACGCTTAAGCGACTGAGCCACCCAGGCTCCCTGTTGTCTGCATACTTTGACTTAATCCTCACAACAGCACTAAGAACATTTTTATTCCTATGTTACAGAAGAGGAAACTAAGATTTAGGAAGATTATATTAATATATCCAATGTCACACTGGCCATATTCAGACTTCTGTCCGTTGGACTCCGTGACCCCAACTCTATGACATGCTCTCCATGGCCTCAGCCTCCCAACCGGGGTACAGCTTCCCCTGGGAGAAAATACACAGGTCAGGATTATTTAGCAGAATTTGTTCTAGGTCCTAATGTCCACAAGTACTCTTGAGAACATGCAGAATTCTATCTAGGCGTGCTGTGCCAAGGCGTAAACTTCCTGGAGGAGCCCAAACGGAAAGAGACAATTTGAATAATTGAATAACTGGCTAATAAACATTTTTGCAACTCCATTTGTGATTTGTTTTCAGCAAAAGTGAAGGGGTACCTATCAGACTTGTTAGCTGAGAAGCAGATCCCTAAAAGGAATTTCTGGCAAGAGATCATCACGTGACTCTTAGCATATCATTCAGAGTTCAAAGAAGTAATTTGCTATAACAAAAATATATCAGTTCTCATCTAATTATGACTATGAGATAGTTTACATTTCCAGTGTTTACCCTTACTTGTAAAAGTAGGAATAGGAATAGAATTAATGCTTAACAATGTCTCAGAGTTCAAAAATAGGTAATTTTCATTCATATATCTATGTACTAATTGGGGGGGAAACACTCGTGCATAGATGAGCTTCTAATGAAACTTTACCTTTTCTGCCAAGTTATCACTTTCCAAGTACACAAAATGTATAGGTCAATCAATAATATAATAGTAAGTTCATAACTGTCAATCCAGATTTCATGTTTTACATCTTCACCTTTAGTTACAAAAACTTTAAAAAGATTAATTTCTTGTGGAAAAAAACGTAATCGTGTGATTAGAAAAATACCCTGAAGTATAAAATGTATGATTACAATAGAATATAGTTCTATGAGGAAATGAACTTGAAATACAATTTCAAGAAGCAGTGATTTAAAATTTATGGTCATTAAAACAGAACTTGTGCTTTCAAAATAGTGGGTGATAAAGTGAGTGATGTTCGTTTTATTTTAAAATTTCAGTAGTCTGAGTACAGCAGACCAGACATTTCTTTTTTTTGCAACAATTTAAAATTTACGATGAAAACTTGGAGATGTCAGTCTAAGGCAAGGAATCAGATAGTATGTAAAAATTAGGACGTGACAAGAAATGTCTGAAAATGGTTGAGTGTGTGTGTGTGTGTGTGTGTGTGTGTGTGTGATTATTCCATTGAGCCAAATATAGAGGAATCCAAGTCTTATTTTGTAGATTTTGTTCTCTGTGGCAGGAATGCCCAGTCTTTTCTTCGTGTTATGGGTTGAATTGTGTTCCCCTCAAATGCATACATTGAAACCCTAAGTCCCTATGTGATAATATTTTGAGACAGGGTCTCCAGGAAGGTAAGTAAGGTTAAATAAGGTCACAGAGTTGGGATCTTAACCTGATGGGACTGATGTCCTTAGAAGAAGAGGAAGAAGTACAAAAGATCTCTCTCTCTACATGCTCACAGGGGAAAGGCAGGTGAGGACACAGCAGGAAGGTGGCCCACAGCAAACCAGGAAGCGGGACCTCATTAGAAACCTAGCCTGCAGCACCTTGATCTGAGACGTCCAGCCTCCGAACTTCAGAAGATAAATGTCTGTTGCTTAAGCCCCTCAGTCCGGGGGGTTTTGCTACTAGTGGCCCTTGCAGACAGGTCCCCCCGAAGGACGGCTTGGAAGGAAGTATTGGTGCCGCGAGCGGCTGACAGCTACAGGGGAGGCAGGGTGGTTAATTAGGCTTCAAGATCAAGATGGCCAAGCAGCTGGTAATCAGATCTCTGGCAAACAGGGGACTCCCGAATCATAAGGTTCCCGCAAAGCCGCGAGGGCACCTAGAGAGCGTGTTGCGGGCAGGATCGCTGGAGAACACTTCGCAGAGGACGTGGGGTGGGAAATGAATAGCGGGAGAGGTCTAGGACTGGATTCAGGATGGAAAGACAGTATGAGCCACAGCTCAGAGGAGGGGAGGCCGGGGCTGTGCAGACCACAGGGAGCAGACCTGCTGGTCTGGGGCAAGCTTTGTCAGCTGAGCAGTGACAGCCTCGGTCCCCAACTCCCAGGTTCTGAGTTTCACCCATGCAGCTACTTTGAAGGGGCCCCAGCTGCTCTGTGCATGACAACACTCTGCCCTCCTATTGAATTTAAACTCTACCAGGAGGAGGACCCGTCTAACTGACCACTCCCTTCACCTGCCGGGATCTTTGGCCCCTCTGCATTTCTGTGTGGTGTGTAGGTGACCCCACCGTCTCATAACTTTATTTATCAACTCTGCACTCTCCTTTATTTCTATACCTTTTAGGACAGTGTAAATGTCTGTCCACTACCTCAAATTCCATCCTGCAAGTCTTCCACTCATCAGCTCCCTCAGTCGCTTTGTGGACAATGCACAGCCTGTGAATATTCTAGAAGTCATTGAACTGTACACCTTAAAGTGGTAGGTTTTATGACATATGAATTATATCTCATTATAAGAATTGGATTACAGTGAAACCAAATCATCTTTATGAAAAACACAACTAAGAAATAGATTAAAGTACAGTTTAATTATTGTTCTGTCTGTATTAAATGTTAACATTTAGATAACTAGTAGTAAAGAAGTTTTATTATATTTCTTGTAATATAAAAGGAAAAACTCATTAGGAAATAATTAAATGAAGATTGCAGGAACATGAAGGAAATGAAAGGAACAAAGAGCAGGGTGCCTGGCTGGCCCAGTCAGCGGAGCACCCAATTCTTGATCTTGGAGTTGTAAGTTCAAGCCCCATGTTATGGAAAGACATTACTTTAAAAAATAAAAAGAAAGGAATGAAGCACATTTTTGCAGGGACACGTCCGGGTAAAGGGAAAAGGGGTAAAAGGGTGGAGGGAGGGTGTAAGGGACCCAGGAGGGAGCTCTATCTGGGAGGAAAAGAAATGCCAAATGAATAAAGTTTCACATTTTTGTATCACAGTAAATGGGAAGTTAACAGCAATTGCTTGCATTAACATTTGAACAAATTTTCACACTGCTGTTCATTGCCAATGTAGCCAGTTTTAAAGATAAAACCATCTTGTTTGGGATACGAACTGGAAAATGGAATGAGGAAGAATTTGGAAAACACACACAGAAAACATGTGAGGATGAGTGGGCATGTTATAAAGTTGGAACCAGAAAACACGCTTATGGTGTAGTGATTACAACCCCTCGTAAACACAAAAAAGGCAAGCAAGGATTTAACACCCCACGGACGAACAGAATTTTTTGAGCTGAAAACATCTTGAGAGAACATTATTGACTAACTTCCTCAATTAAAAGATGAGAAAATCAAACTCCTTTGCTAGGAAGAGGAAGAACATGTACTTTTCCCTATTCCTACTGCTAAGTACAATGGAAACTTCTGGACATTATGTATAAGACAAACATAGGAAAGCTCTGAAACGTGGAGAGAGGAAGGCAGGCCAGGAAACCTCAGGACCGAAGGACGGACATGGTGGTGACTTCCCTGGGGTTTCTTTCTCCCTCATATATCCCAGACTTAGAGCTGGAGAAGTCAGCCACTCTGAAACTTCAATAGGCCACAAGAAAGGAAGGCAGAATAAAAGCCTGTCCTCCCTAGCACAAGGACAGGGAAGCAGATGGCCTAGCAAGTCAGAAAACGCTTAGATAATAATGCTCCTCTCCAGCCAAACACTATAGAAAACTCTGTGACCACATCCCCACCCACGCCAATGAAGGCCAAGAGGAGACCCTAGACTTCCACTTCCCCCAGCCTGTAATGAGGCACCCCAATACCACCCCCCAACACATAAGGATGGTGCCAGAAAAGGGCAAGTTTGGAGTTAGAACTTTCGTCCCCACCCGGTAAGAATGAGTCTTGCTCTTTCCCCCAACATGTGTCCATGGACATCTGGAGAACATTCTACCCCAGCCAGCACTAATGAAGTGCCCTTCTCCCTCCCCACTGGGATGGTGTCAGTGGACAGCCAGGACTTTCACCACCACCCAGAGGTAATGAGGCCACCACACCCTCGCCCCACCTCCACTATGAATCAACACAAGTAAATCTTAAAAGTTCTCATCGCAAGAAAAAAAATTTTTTTTTTGCTACTTATGGTGACAGATGCTAACTAAACTTATTGTGTTGATCATTTCAAAATGTAAACAAATATCAAGTTATTATGTTGTGCACCTGAAACTAATACAGCTTTATATGTCAGTTATGCAGTAATAAAAGCAATAAAAAAAAAAAAAAGAAATTACCCAACTTGAACAGTAGAGAGGAAATAGACCAAAGAGGAAGGAGGAGGAAGAGGTGAAGGGGGGGAGGAGAAGGGGGGAGAGGGTGGGGAGGGAGAGGGAGCGTAGAGGAGGAAAAGAAAGAGGAAGAAGAAGAAAAAAGAAAAAGAGAAAGGAGGAGGAGAGAAAGGGTACTTCAGGGATAACTTAAATAGCCTTGTAACTATAAGGGAGTTGAATTTGTAATTTAGAAACTCTAAAAAAACAAATCTCCAGGCCCAAAGAGTTTCACTGGAGAATTCTACCAAGAATTTAAAAAGAGTCAACACTAATTCTACACAAGCTCTTCCAGAAAATAGAAGAGGAGGATCACTTCTCAATTTATTTTATGAAACAAGTGTTACCCTGTCAGCAAAAGCAAAGACAGTGCAAAAAGAAAAAAAAACTACAGATAAATATCCCTCATGAATAGAGATGCAAAAAATAGTAATAAAATACAGTATTAGCCAATGGAATTTAGCAATATATAAACAGAACTATAGAATAAGAGGGGCTTAGTCCACGGATGTCAGGCTTGATTCAATATTCAAAAATTAAAATAAATTTTAAAAAAACATTAAAAAATTTTTTTAAGTATTAAAAAAAGGGGGGGGGCACCTGGGTGGCTCAGTCAGTTAAGCATCCAGCTTCAGCTCAGGTCATGATCTCACGTCTGTGGGTTCGAGCCCCGCATCTGGCTCTGTGCTGACAGCTCAGAGCCTGGAGCCTGCTTCTGTTCTGTGTCTCCCTCTCTTTCTGCCCCCTTCTCCACTCATTCTCTCACTCTGTCTCAAAAATAAATTTAAATAAAAACATAAAAAATTAAAAAATATTTTTAAAAATATTCAAAAATTAACCAGTGTCCACCATATTAGCAGGTTAATGAATAAAAACTACATGATTTTTTCGATCTATGTAGGAAAAACAACTTAACAAGCCTCAACACACTTATGATAAATTTTTTTAATGTTTTTTTATTTATTTTAGAGAGCGCGAGCAAGGGAGGGTCAGAGAGAGGAGGAGATACAGAATCTGAAGCAGGCTACAGGCTCTGAGCTAGCTGTTTGCACAGAGCCCGACATGGGTCTCGAACCCATGAACCATGAGATCATGACCTGATCTGAAGCGGGACGCTTAAACGACTGAGCCACCCAGGGGCCCAACACATTTATGATAAAAATAGTTTGAAAAGTAGGAATGTAGAGGAACTTTCTCAGCTTAACTTTTTAAATCTACCAAAAGCTACACCAAACATTATACGTAATGATGAAAGACGGCTTTCCCCTTATGATTTGGAATTAGAGAAGGATGTCTGCTCTCTCACTTTTATTCGACATAGTGCTGCAAGTTGTAGCCAGTATAATAAAGCAAGAAAGGAAAAGGAATACAGTTTGGAAAGGAAGTAATAAAGCTATTCTTATTTGTAGATGACATAATTATCTGTGTAGAAAATTCCAAGGAACCCAGAAAAACATACCTAGAAGTAGTAGGTGAGTTCAGCAAGATTTCAGAATACAAAATAAACATGCAAAAATATCACTATATTTCTATATGCTAGTGGTGAACACATGGACATCAAAATTAAAATACAGTACTGTTTATAATCCCCCAAAGAAATGAAATACTTAGGCATAAATCTAACAAAATATGTATAGGATTTAAATGAAAACTACAAAATGCTGATTAAAAAAATAAACATCTAACTAAACTGAGAGACAAACCATGCTCATGGATTGAAAGGCTCAATATAGTAGCAAAGTCAGTTCTCCCAAATTCATATATAGACTTAATACATTTCTTAGCAAAATGCAAGCAAGAATCTTTATAGATATAGACAAGAGTATTCTAAAATTTATATGAAAAGGCAAATAAATTAAAATAGCTAAAACGATTTTGAAAAAGAAGAAAGCAGGAGGAACCAGTAACTGATTTCAAGACATTTTATAGCTACAGTAATCAAGACCATGTGGCTTTGGGATGACTACAGGTGACAATACTGTATCATATACCTGAAAGTTGCCACGTGAGTAAATCTTAAAAGTTCTCATCACACACACACACACACACACACACACACACACACACACACACACGTAACTAGGTGAGGTGATGGACGTGTTACCCAAACTTAACACAGTAATCATTTCATAATATATACTTCTATCAAATCATCATGTCATACACTTTAAATTTACACAGTAAATTTATACAGTGTTATATGTCAATATCCCAATAGAGCTGGAAGAAAAAAGAGAAAAGAACAATATGAAAAAGTTAAATAAATGACAGTTTATTGAAAAAAGGACTATATGGTATTGGTGAAATGTGGACACATAGATCAATGATACAATAAAGAACCCAGAAATAGTCTCATGCAAATATGTCCAAGTGATTTTTATGACAGCAATTCAATGTAAGAAAAAGTTTTTTCAATAAATGATGCAGGAGAAATTGGGTACCCATGGGCAAACAAACTGACTCTCAACCTAAGTCTCCACACCTTGTACAAAAATTAACTCAAAATGGATCTTTGGTTTAAATGCACACCATCAAAACATAAAACTTTTAGTTAAAAAACACAAGAGAAAGTCTTCAGGATGTATAGCTAGGCACAGTGTTCTCAGACTCGACACCAAAAGCATGATTCATAAAAGGAAAACCTTATAGATTGGACTTCATCAAAATTAAAAACTTTTGCTCCATGAAGGACCTCGTTACCAGGATGAGGAGACAAATTAGAGACAGGGAGAAAATATTGGCAAATGACATATTTGACCAAGAATTTATATGGAAAGTCCATGATGAACTCTCCACGTTCAGAGGTTCCTGGGTGGTTAAGCATCCAACTCTTGGGTTTGGCTCAGATCATGATCTCACAGCTTCATGGGTTTGAGCCCCACATTGGGCTTTGCGTTGACAGTGCAGAGCCTGCTTGAGATTTTCTCTCTCTGCCTCTCTCTCTGCCCTGCCCCCACTTGCACTGTCTCTGTCTCTCTCAAAATGAATAAATAAACTTTAAAAAAAGAGCCTTGTTCAACAGTAAAAAAAGAAGATACACAGATGGCCCTTAAGCCCATGAAAATATGTTTGACACCATTAGCCATTAGGGAAATAAATGCAAAGTAAAACCATAGTGAGATCACTGTACACCCACAGAATAACTGTGGCGACAGGAAATGCTGTTGAGGATTCAGAGAAACTGTAGCACTCACACATCACTGGCGGGAATGCAAAACCACCAGTCACTCTGGAAAAGAGCTGGCTCCTCTTAAGAAAACTAAACATGCAACTATCATATGACTGCGCCACTGCGCTCCTGGACATTTATCCCAGGGAAATGAAAACTTTATGTTCATGCAAGAACCTATCTACAAATGTTTTTCATAGTTTTATCTGAAACATCTCACAAACAAAGGAAATTTAAAAGGTTGAGAGGATCTCAATAGCCATAGAGCATTCAACATTAACTCTACATGAAGGGTAGACTAGTTGACCAGTAGGTAGGACATCAAATCTAAAATATTATGATTTTTGTGTGAAGAGAGCGCTCTCTTCCAGGCTTAGGAGAGAATATAAAAAGCAAGTGGCCCTGACTTCCAAAAGTCTCTCTGGAAAAACCGGAGCACACAAGGCTGGTGTTGGGCATTCCATGGCAACCGAAGCCCTCTGTGGGAATGGCGGTATTGATCAGAATGAATCAAGAGGAGGTCACCTGAACATGAGCCATGTGTCAGGGATGACAAGTAGAGTCAAGGAGAGGAAGTTGAGACTCTAAGTGAAGAGATCATTTCTGGAACCATACGGATCAAAGATGAGACTTGTGCTCTGGAGGTGGCAAGGGATGGGCAGATCGGATTGAGACGGGCAGAGAGGAGAGGCTGGGGCCCTCAGTGTCACCGGGCCATCACAAGGAGGGCTTTTCCTTTTTTGCAGAGCTCAGTGGTGCTTTATGGTAATTCTCCAACATTGCCACCTCCCAGTTCTTTCTTTTGCTTGTGTTGGCAGTTTGTTCAAGTTTCTCAGGAAGTATGTATGTAGTGACAATTCCCTGCCCACTGTCCCTTCAAATCCTCCTGACTGAAGGAGGGATCCTACCCCACCTCTACTTCTGACACTTGTCTAGTCCTTGTTTCAGAGGTTTTCAATGCAATAATCTCTAGAATATTGGGACATTGGGCGAGGGTAGGAGAATGTCAGTGACCTTCAACTCTTTAAAACGTAGTTCTCTTCCTTTCTTCCCTACAGTATTCAGTCGATCTATTTCACCAAAGTTCTTTCGATCCTTTTACTCCTAGAGAGTTTATTTATTATGTTTCTTTTTCTTTTTCTCTTTTGAGATCAGTGTTTGCCTCTCGTCCTCTCTAGAATCTGAATGCCAGCAATCAGCACGGGGTAGGGCTCACCCTCCATGTCTGCCCTATTCGTCTAGTAAATTATATCATGATTCTGGGGGCTTTTCTACTAAGAGTTCATCAAGGCAACGGGCATTGGCTCTACTGAGTCCTTTTCCAATCCTTGCTTGCATTTAGACTTGTGCCCACTGCCAGGCCATAACAACCTTCCTTAATTTCCTATTAATTTACTGGAATGAACCCCGTCCTCAACCAATATCCGTTGAGGATCACACAGTCATACTGTTGAACAGGGAGAGCACTTCACTAAAACTGCCACAAAATATTACTAGTGTGTGGACACAACAGATCCAGAGGATTGCAACTAGGAGTTTCTAAAATGCGGTAGTTTTTTAAAAAGTGTCAAAGTGCCCTCTAGTGGTGTCCACAGCGCACTCACCCGCACTGTCCATTCTCCAGAGCAAAGGGAGCGCAATTGCAAAGATACCCATTGGAAGCCTGGCTGTCTGAATCCTATTTTCAATTTCTTCCAGAAACCCTAAGGTTCAGACAGAGGGTGACGCATAAAGATTTAATGTAATTAAAAGAAGCCTCTGGCATCCAAGACCAGGAAGAAATAATGAATGCCGAGAGGCTATGTAAAATGAAATCGCTTCCATTGTACGCTAAGGATAAGCATCCTTGGCACTTTTTGCCAGTCTGCTCAGAAAAATTGAGCTCTGGTAGCAGTTTTTCAGCCAGGAGTGACACAGCTTGATTGGTTAATGATTTATTGCTTTATTACACACTGACCCAGAGGGAGCATCGCCACTGAGCCACTTTTTCAATCTGGTGACAGATAACCAACCGGAAAGAAATATTCCTTTCTGAATTCTTTGAGAAACATGGGTCTTCAAATTCTTCTTGTACAGGTAACAAGATTGTGCCATTCTCACTGATATCCTAAAAGCCAGTATAAATTATCTGTGGTTGATTAGGAACTTTAAATATGGTAATTGAGTTCTTATAAAGGGGCAGCAAGGTCTTCTGGAAATAATACCGGCCTGAAAGCACAGGGAGATGGACCTTGAAATTACCTCTGCCACTTACCAGGTGACATAAGTCCTAGAACATCTCTGGGCCTCAGTTTCTCCTACAGTAAATGAAAGAGCTAGATGACATTTGTTACCTTTTCCAGCTACAAAGTGATCAAATTTATAAAAATCATTTGGCAGAGTTTTGAAGTAATATGTGTGTGTGTGTGTGTGTGTGTGTGTGTGTGTGTGTATGTGTGTGTATTTATTTCATCAACCCCAGGATACCCTTCCATGGCCCATTCCTGAGCAGAAACCAAGCTCAAAGAACCAACTAAGCTAAGGAGGAGACAAAGATTAGGATGCTTCCCCTGAAAGCCTGCTTTCCTTTCTCCGAATCTAGAATATATAGGGCTGCGGAAAGAGGAGATCAAGTGGTGAGTTAACTCTAATGAGAAAGAAACAGCCAGGATGGGTGGAGCTAGGAGACTGGACCAATGAGATGACCAAAGGGCTTTCTGTCTTTTGCATATTAGGACCCAAAGAGGAAGGGACTCAGAAAGACAAGTCTCCTTGCCTGTGGACCCATGCTGACTCACAGCCCACAAACAGCCCAGTCCTGGGCACAGTACTCTGTCCTGAATAGAGTTAAGGCAAGAGGTGAGCACTTTCTTCACCTCTCCCCCTGACCACAGAAGCACTAAAGAGAATGAGTTGGGCACATCTCCAAGAAGAGGGGCAGCAAGTCATGTCACGGGCTCAGACGCCCCAATCTTCCCTGTGTAGGTATACTCAGTAATCCTAATAATTGAGCTAGAGATCTGATTTTTGTCAAACAATCATGTTTCTTTTTCAAATGGGAAGTGGCTTTGGTTTTGGAATGAGTTTCTGCTTCTGATTAAATTAATCTTCCTCTAAGAATCTCAGGCTTCATTCATCTCTTAGAACTCTTCCAGATGTGAAATATAATTATTCTAAGACTTTTTAAAGCTCAGGTTATTATATGTCAGACCTTACATCAAGCTTAATTGTACCAGAATTTTTACTATATGAACTATTACGTGAGATGGATAGCTGGCCACCTGAAACATGGGGCGTATTCTTTTCTATGAAAGGGCTGTCTGTAGTGAGTGTTTGTGATTTAAGTTGCTATATGAAGCTGTTAGTCAGAGACAGGGCACAAATTAATGTTAGCATTCATATAAATATACTAAAAAACTATCTTCAATCACATATACCAGATGCTACAAAAAATATTAGAGGTAGTCTTGAATTTGATTAGCAATAGAAGAAATAATGCATAAACAACCCCATCCCCTCAAAAGGAAGGTTGACTCATCACCAAAGAGAAAGTGAGTAAATACGCCTATTTGTAAATGTTCAAGGTTTCCAAGGAAGGTGGAATTTTCATTTGATGATGTTGTTCTTATGTTTAAAGAGAGGTTGAAAGAAGGCAGAGAAATCAATAGAACCCTCCTGGCTGGGGAAGAGGAACTGTTTCCAGGGCAACAAGGGAGAAGGAATGCTCTGATGTGAGTGAGGCAGTTGGGCTGGTGCAGTGATGGAGGGGAGAGAAAACGATGGAGGCCAGACCCTCCACCCAACCAGACGCCGGAAACACCTGACTCCGGTCTCTGCGGCTTCTCTGCCCAAGGCTCCAAACTCCCCTCCTCCTGGAAGCAGGAGACTGAAACTGGGGAAGAATAAAATGTACATGAAAGTCTACATTTAATCTTTAACATGTGTGTCCATTTTCACACTGCTCATTAATTCACCTGAGTTGATTTTCGTAGAAAATAATATTAATGATAATGTATTGCAATAGCTATCATTTTTTAAATGCTGTGTTCCAGGCACAATGATAAAAAAGACTTTATGTATACATGTTATATATGTGTGTGTATATATATAATATATATATTCTATTATTTAATCCTCCCAGTAAACCCCTTGATAGAAGTGATAGCATCATCTACATTTTCTTATGAGCAAAGGGAGTCTCAGAGCAGATGCGGAATTTGACTAGCATCCCACAGCTAACAAGTGGCAAAGCTGGGTTTCAGACCCAGGTGCCTCCTGCCAGCCCAGTGACCTTGAAAATTGGGACACTCAGTCAGATGAAGCCATGAGAGTAATAAAAACTTCAATTAGCTACCGTTTTGGTGTCCATTAGTGTAGCATGGTCTTAAGAGGAAGGGAGTTTGTGAGAACATTTCAAGACTTGATCAAGTTCAATGGTCTCTAAAGTTGGCCAGAAAAGACATTTAAAAGGTCTTAAGAGAGAAAATAGTCAGACCAAGGAACTAGTCTGGATGGAGATGGCCAGCTTCCCTGGGTACACCAGATCGCTCCGGACATGGGAGCATATGAGCTCTAACAGGTGCTCGCGTCCCATTATAGACCATGATGAGAGCCCAGTACGTTCCATCATGGGCACGCACAGAAATGCAAGCAATGGCTGGCTGCTTTACAACCTCAAGCAAGTTGAGGTGCTATCCTGAAAGTTACATGGGACGTTAAACCTTGACATTGTTTAGGAACACAAAGTTCTCACAGGTACCGTGGCAAAGAAACATATTTAGAAATAATTGTTACAGAAGTGATTGCGATGCTTAAGTGCATTAAAATGTTTTAAGTGGCAAGATTTAAAATGATGAAGAGAATCAAAACCATAGTATTAATGTTCTGAGCTAAGCAAAAATCTGTGGATATTTGGTGTTTGGGTATTTTTAATTTCTAAGAAAATTTGGCTCTATAGAGGTGAAGTTTATGAAAAATTGGAACATCCAAAACAGCACTAACTTAAACAAGAAACAAGTTTATTTCTTTCTTCCATTCAGGAAGTCCAGCAGCCACGCTCCCAGGGCTGGGCTGGGCTCCACAGTGAGTCACAGAGACACTGCTTCTTCTGTCCTGTAGCTCTACTGAAGTCACACAGGAGCGAGACAGCCACCATTACAGTCTAATTGCAGCCAGCAAGAACCAGGAAAGAAGGAAAGGACGTGTGTCTTACCTTTAGGAAAACTTCCTGGACCTTCAAAAACAACTTCCTTTTTGTAGTTCTGGAGGCTGGAACTCCAAGACCACAGTGTCAACAGGATTGTTTCCACTGAGGCTTCTGCCCTTGACTCATAGGGGGCTCTCTCTTCTCTGCACCTCCAAATCAACCCACCTTCTCATAAGGACACCAGCACATTGGATTGGAGCCCATCCTGATGACCTCATTGAACCCTACTCACCTCCTTAAAACCGTGTCTCCAAATACAGTCACTTTCTAAGGTGCTGGGGGCTGGGATTTTGCCATATGAATCCATGGGACAGGGACACACGTTAGCCCCCAAACGGCACTTGTAGAAAGGACTTGGTCACATGGCCACATCTCTATACAAGAGAGGCTAGAAAATGCAGTCTATTTTGTAGTCCATGACACGTAGCCAGATAAAAGTCAAGGACTCTCGTATGTTGGGGAAAAAAGGAAAAATAAACGTTGGGAAATAAGCAACAAGAAATCTTCATCATAACTGGATTTGTAGCTTTAGGCTAAACACTTACCATGTTTATAGACGATAGGGTAACATTCAAAAGAACATGAGATTCTCTATGTTTATAAGGTTTGCTGTATTTATACTCATTCTCTTGGAGTAATTTAAGTACTTGGGAAGGTTGTGTTTGTTACGATCGAAACCTCATGATCTCATGACTCATGGTTTGGACCCCATGTTGGACTCTGTGCTGACAGCTCAGAGCCTGGACCCTGTTTCAGATTCTGTGTCTCCCCCTCTCATGCTCATGCTCTGCCTCCCTCTGTCTCTCATCAAAAAAAAAAAAAAAACTTTTTTTAAAGAAAGAAAATATAAATACTTTGATTAAAAAGCTTTGTCTGGGGGCGCCTGGGTGGCTCAGTCGGTTAAGCATCTGGCTTCGGCTCAGGTCAGATCTCATGATTCGTGGGTTCGAGCCGCTTCGGGCTCTGTGCTGACAGCCAGCTCAGAGCCTGGAGCCTGTTTCAGATTCTGTGTCTCCCTCTCTCTCTGACCCTCCCCTGCTCACACTGTCTCTCTCTGTCTCTCAAAAATAAATAAACCTTGAGGATGTCATGCTGAGCGAAGTAAGCCAGGCAGAGAAGGACACAAACCATATGTTTGCACTCATAGGTCTAACAGGAAAACAGGAGAGACCTAATGGAGAACAGGGGGGAGTGGAGGAGGGAGAGAGAGTTGGGGAGAGAAAGGGATGTAAAACCTGAGAGACTATTGAATGCTGAGAATGAACTGAGAGTTGAAGGAGAAGGGGGAGGGGGGAAAAGAGGTGGTGGTGATGGAGGAGGGCACTTGTGGGGAAGAGCACTGGGTGTTGTATGGAAACCAATTTGACAATAAAATAGTATGGGGAAAATAAATAAATAAATAAATAAATAAATAAATAAATAAGCATTAAAATTTAAAAATAAATAAATAAATAAAAGCATTAAAAATGTTTTTAAAAAAAGCTTTGACTGAAAGAGAATATCACTTGACCAGCTTCGTAGTAATAACCTGAAGTTAGTGAAAGTCACATAAAAATAAACTGTATATCATGTTCCATGTCTGAAAGGGCTATGTCTTCTCTTTTCTTAAATAGGAAAGAATGGGAGGGTGCAGAAGGCCCAGAGGTCTTTAAACTTGATAGAAACCCATCAAGTTCAAAGGTCTTCAGGTTTACAGGCAAATGCTTCCACATATCTTAAGGTTATCAAGAGGGTGGGGCCTGGAGCCTCCTTCCTATGCCTCCTCCAGGATGTAGAAGAATCAGGTCACATGTGTAACTAAAATCCAGAGAAGGGGAGTAAGTGACCACCACCGTCTTTGTTATAGACCGTACAGTAATGACAAGAATTGCCACATTCCACCTGGGTCACCAGTGAGAATCTGGCCAGCCTGCAGACTCAAATCCCTCCCAGCAGAGAATGTCAGGTACATCACCATTTCCTTATTAAGTTTTTTCCTCCCGCCCTGGGGATAGTTAGAGTTAAGTATAGTAATGCCTCAGAGCATCAGAACCTGGTCTCTATATATTGTGTTGAGAAGGCATCTGCATATTTGGTATTTTACGTGCATGTCATACGTGAGAGGATTTTTGCCTAGATGATAGCCTTTTCACAATAATTTAAAGCCTGTGTTTGTGCAATTGATTGAGCCATATTTTTTTAAGTTTATTTTGAAAGAGAGTGAGTGCGTGAGCAGGGGAGGGGCTTAGAGAGAGGGAGAGAGAGAACCCCAAGTAGGCTCTCTGCTGTCAGCACAGAGCCTGATATGAGGCTCAATTTCATGAACTGAGCCAAAACCAAGAGTCGGATGCTGAACCAACTGAGCCACCAAGGCACCCCAAGCCTGTGGTTTATGGTGAAATCGTCCCAAGTCATTCTCAGTACTAAAATATCTTTAAGAACTTCAGGTTTTCTTTAGTTTATTGGATTTATAATAACTACTGTGTACTTGGGAAATCATTGTCTGGTGAGCCACGTCAATGATGGCTCAGAAGGTAAACGTCCCTCACCAAGATCAGCCCTCAACCTCGGCACCTTGAGATATCCTCCCCCAGCCCCTAACCCGATTCACAAGACAGGGTCTGTTCTAGAAAATGCTATTTGAGCCCCAGTAGGCTGCTTCCTCCATCTGTTCACAAATTCTAGAAATAGCCAGACAGGGTTTTCGTGGTCCCTATGTCCTCCTCCTTGTCCAAGACAATGGAAAACACTCAGTGGCATGCTTGAACCAAAAGGTGACAAGGGAACAGTTCAAAAATACTGGCTCGTGTGTGGCTTTTCAATCTAGCAACTTCTCATTGTGTGCTTGGCCCTCTTTATGCCCCATTTAATTCAAGGCAGCCAGTCCAATCACCACATAGCACTTAACTGTGAGGTTACCATGCCTGCCCCCCTCCTCACCTTGCAAACTGACTCTCATAACCTTCCTTGGTCAATAAGATAGTCTCCTGTCTTAGCTATAATACTTCTAGTCTCTGTATAGCCTGGAGCTTTCCCCTGCAGGAAGGTGATGCTATTTATTATTACAGCAAAAATTGATCCAGGAATAGTCTCACTTGGGAATTTCCTTGCTAGGAAACGTCTATTAACATGGATTTGGCCCAGATTCTCATTCTAAAGGACATATATTCCAACATGCATGCAATCTCAACCTTGTAACTCATACCATCCCTTACAGTTCTAGCAAGGTAGAAAGAAAAAAAGAAAAATGAAGACCTCAATGAAAAGATTAAGTAAATTTGTATTAAGTGACCTGAGTCCCTTCTGATGAGGCTGGTGGACAGGGAGCCACAGTGTGGCTGACCAGCTGTCACAGATGGCCATAGTGACTCCAGCGCATAGCCCAGCTGTTTCTCTAGCAGCCAGAGGGACACACGGATGTCATGATCTCGGGGCGCCTGGGGGGCTCAGTTGATTAGGAGTTCGACTCTTGATTTCAGCTCAGGTCATGACCTCACAGTTTGTGAGTTCGAGCCCCACACTGGGCTCCTTGCTGGCAACTCAGAACCTACTTCAGATTCGGTCTCCCTCTCTCTGCCCCTCCCCCTCCTCAAACTAAAAAAAAAAATCACTTCTCTTCTAAGTTCCTTTGAAGTCTGAGTGTGGGTGCCCCAACATGTTTGTTCCTGCCGGGACGCTGATTCTAAAGGGTTTTTTTTTTTTAAAGTAGGGACTAGAGGTGATGCAGATAACTGCCTCTCTCCAGATAAGATGAGGTCGATAAATTTTTTTTAACTATCCACCAGGGCTACGTGTTCACCTACCACCCCTGAGGATAGAGGTATCTCATTGCAAGTCTGCTCCATGATGGAGAACAGAGATCCAGAGATAATAATCCCCAGCCATGCCATAACCAACACGAACACAGGTGACCCTAACCACTCTGCAAATCACATGGGGGGGGTGGGTTTCAGCATCCTGAGGCCCCTTTAGCCTAGAAGGTAAAGACATTGATCCTGTCCCCTCCTGGTTGAGGGAAGTCCACAGGGAACATTGAAAGTCTTGCATGGAGATGTAGATTAAATAACTTCAGGACAATTAGCATAAAGGAGAAAACCGCTGGGCAAATATTGGTTAGGATTCGTTTCATCTTCACGCCATAATCTGCTGCTGTGGACAAGGGCAAGATACGAAATTAAAGAGGCACTCTCTCTGGGGGGCCTGGGTGCTGACCATACAGCCCCTCTCCTTCCCCACCTCTCTCCATGTCTACCGCCCGCAAGGACCCCTGTATTCGGTCCCCAGGGCTGCCGTTGGCAGGTGCCACAAGCTTGGTGGCTTCAGACAACAGACATTTATTCTCTCACAGCTCTGGAGGCTGGAAGTTCAAGATCAAGGGGCCAGTAGGTTAGTTTCTTCCCTTGCCTCTGAGGGAGAATCTGTGCCATGCTCCTCCATAGCTTCTGGGGAAGGCTGGCAATGTGTCCTACTCTTCGGCTTAGATGTGTCCCTCCAATCTCTGCCTCCATCCTCACCTGGTGCTCTCCTTCTGTCTCTGTCTCCTATTCACCAGCCATATTGGATGAAGCCCACCCTAATGACCTTGTTTGAACCTGAT
>NC_043706.1:12709678-12728661 GCF_006229205.1 Suricata suricatta | reverse complement strand
GGCAGCCATCTTGTTTTGCACATTCTTCGCCTGAACCAGCCGGAGCTGAGTGGTGGGGTCTTCATTCATTAACACCAGAGAGGGCACATCACAGTCTCATTAATTGTCTACCGAAGCCCAATGCTATGTGGCTATTTAGCTGCTTTTTGTCTGACTTTGGGGCTGTTTTTCTTGCTGCCTGTTGAACAATTGCAGTCCTCTAAAGACAAGAAGAACATGGGGCAGAAAGTAAGCTCTTGATTTGGAAAGTATAGAGAAGCTATTTAATGTTTTATTTATTTTTGATACAGAGAGAGATAGAGCATGAGAGGGGGAGGGGCAGAGAGAGAAGAAGACACAGAACCGGAAGCAGGCTCCAGGCTCTGAGCTGTCAGCACAGAGCCTGATTCAAGGCTCAAACCCACAGATGTGAGATCTAACCTGAGCCAAAATCAGAGGCCTAACCGACTGAGCCACGCAGGCACCCTAGAGAAGCTATTTAGACTCCCATAGGATTATATGAGGAGTCAGGAGACCACATTTGATTTGAGTTTGTCCCCTCTGGTATTGGAAGGAAAAAACACCTCTCAGTTGCTTGGGAACCCCGGCATAGTTCACTGCTTGGTTTCTTACTGTGCTCTGCTATCAGAAAAGGACCCCTTCTCTCTTAAAATGATAAGAAACCGAAAGCAGGACGGGAAAAGAGGACAACAGGGTTGAAATCCTCCCTCCTGTGTGCGTTCTCGCTCCTTTTTGTCCTCCAAATGTTCATAACCTCAAAGGAGTCAAAAGCAAATTAGTTGCTGAGCTGCACAAGGGCTGTAAGAAAAGCTTAGGTCTCCCTACTGGAGATCCGGCCACCTTGTCGGTGAGGGGCAAGAAGGTGACTGTCCCTAGCAGACTTTAGAAACTAGAGCAAGGGGTCTCTTTTTGTCAAAACCATTAAGAACACCAGACGATGATGCTTTGGAGTGGGGAGAGACAGGGTAAAGCCTGAGACACGGCACTGAAGAAGTCTGAGCTAATGGAATAAACCAGTCTCCCCGCAGTTCAGGCGAGAATTATCTCGAAGAGATGGGACAGCATCTTTTATTTGAAAAGGTCCTAATATTTTACATAGTTTACCAAACACGCCCATACTCAGAACCTTTGTCATTCTGTCTGCTCCCTCTCCAAGACATGCTTCTGCCTAAAATCAGTGTCTGGCGCTTCTGGTTTCTGTTACAAAGCCCAGGGACTCATTCTGGAAGTAGGAATTCAATTGGAGAGTTTTTTTGTTTCAAGTTTCTTCGTGGCATTGGAGAGTGTTGCTATGTGAACCGATGAATCAATAAATGCAGAAGTCACCGGAGGCTTGCACCCTAAAATTAGTGCCTGAATGAAATCTTTGAGGACAGGTTAAGAATTTGTCCCATTTATGGAAATGGCTTGGCGTCTCAGGTGAAGAACTATTAACTGAGTTATGCCATTGAGTCTTTTACCAACTGAATTGCTTTCCCTGCATTGTATGTGTGGTGGATCAGCTTACAATGAATGTTATAAGGTGAAGTTTCTCATGTTTCCATCTCCAGAATGGTGACCATTCATTCCATCCCACAGTGCTTTTTGTGTGTGACGCTGGATCCTGAGGCTGCTAAATCTGCTCCTTTGGTCCATTGAAATCTGAGTGCCAAACCTGGAGGACTTTTTTAGCATCTTGCGAGGAGCAGGTGATGCATTTCTTTGTGAAAAAGTAACCCCTGGCTTTTACTTAGTCTCCTAATATGATTTTTCTTTCTCCTTAATCCCCTCGTCTATTTATCCTTTTGAGAAGATTTTTTTTTTTTAATTTGGTGCTCCACTTCAAATCCATCGGGAGTTAAGCATAGATTAGCTGCATTGGGTGGAAACTTCTAAAACCTTCCTGGACTATTTCTCAGGAAATGGCCATGGCATGGTGCCCATGTTCTTCCACCTCCCAAATTGCTGCTTTAGATGAACAGGGTCAAGGGCACCTGGGTGGCTCAGTCGGTTAAGTGTCCAACTCTTGGTTTTGGCTCAGGTCATGATCTCACAGTTCATGAGTGCAAGCCCCACATCGGGCTCCGTGCAGACAGCACGAAACGTGCTTGGGAGTCTCTGTCTCCTTCTCTCTCTGCCCCTCCCCTGCTCACTCATATACTCTCTCTCACAATAAATAAATGAACTTAAAAAAATTTTTTTAAAGGAGAGGGTCCATGTAGGATATCGGGAATGAAATGTTTTATATCAACAAGATACATTTTTTAAAAACAAATTACTGTACTTATTTTGTTTTGGTGGTAATTCTTGTTGCAGTAAAATACACATAGCAGCTTTTAGGTTTACAATTTAGCAACATTAGGAACATTTACAGTGTCATGCAACCGTCACTATTTTCTCCAGAAGATTTTCCTTCACCCCCAGCAGAAACTCAGTACCTTTCGAATAGTGACCGCCCATCCCTCTCTTCTCCTAGCCCCTGCTCACCCCTATTCTCCTTTCTGTCTCTATGAATTTGCCTATTCTAGTTTCCTTGTGCTAGTGGAATCACATGTAGGTCCTTCTGTGACTGGTTGATTTCACTTCGCACAATGTCCCTAAGGTTCATCGTATTGTAGCATGTGTTAGACTTTCCTTTCCTTCTTTTAAAAGACTGAATGACATTCCATTGTACACTTTGTGTTTATCCATGGGTCCTTCTGCTGGTGGACTTTGGGGATGTTTCTAGCTTTTGGCAGTTGTGAATACTGCTATTAGGAACATTCCCAATATATCTGAGGGTCTACTTTTGGTTCTTCTCAGTTGGGGCAGAAGATTCAAAATGAAGAGAGCATGGCTAAGTGCATCATTTTGTTAAAAAAATTTTTTTAATGTTTATTTATTTTTGAGAGAAAGGGAGACAGAGCATGAGTTGGGGAGGGGCAGAGAGAGGGAAACACAGAATCCAAAGCAAGCTCCAGGCTCTGAGCTATCAGTATAGAACCCTACCTGGGGCTTGAACCCATGAATGTGAGATCATGGCCTGAGCCAGAATCCGGATGCTTAATCCACTGAGCCACCCAGTGTCACTTTTAAATGGAGTCAAGGGCCATAAGAAAAGTGAGAATTAGGCTTACCTTCTATCTCAAATTCTTGAAGTCGTTGCTGGCCTCAGCTAAAAGCCAAGGCAACCGCCGCCTTTTGGAATAGACATGAGTGAACTTTCTGCCTGACACAAGCCCTAGCAACCAATCACGTAGAGAGTGGTGTCATGGTAACTAAACCAGCGTGGGTCTCATTTCATTCAAAACTTATGCAGATGCCCTCAATCCTCTTTAAAAACTCAAATGCCCTTTCTCTGGAGCTTGCTTCGATTTCAGTCAACTCTGTGTCTCCCAGCTTACAATCCCCAAACCCCCAAATAAAGGCACCCATTTTAGTTCGCAGCTTCCAGTTTTACCTTTGGTTGGTCGACAGACTATATACCTGGAAGGGCTGGATCGTATGCCTATTCTAGGTTTACCTTTTCAGGAACCACCAAATATTTTCCATAGCAACTGAACGATGTTGCCTTCCTTCCCACAAGCAATGTATGCATTCTGATTGTTTGACATCCTCGGCATCCTTTCCCATTCTTCAAATAATAGGCATCCTGATAGGTATGTTCAAGGTAACTAATTAAAGGGGTCTCTCTACCCAATTCAGCATAAGCTTTTGTCTTAGTTTGGGAGGCACTGCAGGTAAGAGTATTTGGCTGGAGGAAGTCTGGAATCAGGCAGATATGGTTTGAGTAACTTCCGCCCCCGCCCTTTGTTTTTCTATCTGTTGGATGGGAATAAAAATAGGCTGTAGCTCATAGATAGGTTTTTATAATCAAAGGAGACAATGCACCTCAAAGGTTTAGTAAAGGGGCAGATAGAGATAATCACTCAAGAAAGAGAAAGGGCTAGGAACCATACTTAATCAAATGTGACTTTCCTTCGACAAATGACCAAGTTGGTCTAGTCACTGTTCATCTGTAAAGTTTAGTGATTAAGTGATCATTGTCAAGTTCTAGCCCCTGGTTGATGATGGACCAGGTCATACAGATCAACCCTTCCTCTAAAAATCTTGAAAAACACTCAATTTAAACTAACAACAACCGTAAGTTTGTTTGGCATGGTAGAGCCCAAAAGACAGTGGGAAGTTCGTGAGCCAATTTTCGGCTGTACCTGGAGGAGTAGACACATTATCGGAGTATCAGACCTCTCACGTGCCCGAAGAGCATCTGCCGACACCCTTCACCTTGGTTTCAGCTCAGCAGTATGGGTGAAAGAATGTAGTCAAGGCTCAGGTCCCACATGTGGAAGAGGGTCTGGTAGATGAGCCTGCCCATTCTAAATTGGGATTCCAAAGGACCACACCCTCAGGTTTAGGATGAAGGGGGTCTACACCAAGACTCAAACTCCCCTGTCTTCTCCATGAGTGCCAAGATGGCTGTTTGACCACTGAGCAGAATAGGGGGACCAGAGAGGAAAGAGGGGAGAAATCCCTGAGGCCTCCCTTAAAGCAAGAAGGATGAGATGTTCACACAACTCCTTTGCAGCCACAACAGAGACCAGAAGGCAGTGAGGAAAGATCTTCAACATGCTGAGGAACGTAACTAGCAAGCCAGAATTCCACACCTGGAACAAATGTCTTTCAAACTATGAGGACAAAATAAAGATGTGTTCAGATAAACAAAAACCAAGAGTTCATGCCTAGCAAATGGTCACTCAAGAAAATTTTTTTTAAATATTTTTTAATGTTTTTTATTTATTTTTGAGAGACAGAGAGAGACAGTGTGAACAGGGCAGGGTCAGAGAGAGAGGGCGATACAGAATCCAAAAACAGGCTCCAGCTGTCAGCACAGAGCCTGACGCTGGGCTCAAACCCATGAACCAGGAGATCATGATCTGAGCCGAAGCCAGATACTTAACTGACTGAGCCACCCAGGTGCCCTTCACTCAAGAAAATTCTGAAGAATGTTCTTCACAATAAGAGAGGCAAGAAGGAATAAAGTGGTAAATATGTGAGCAGAGGTAACTAGAGGGTACCTTCACACACACACACACACACACACACACACACATACAGATATTACCTACTGAGCTGTTGGAGTAAAATAAATAAATGAAAAAGACTCAAAATATCACACAAAAGCAGCAGATAAGTCAGGAATGGGATAGATGGTCTTCAAGGGTTCTGAGCTCCTTGTATTATTTGGAGATGGGGGATAAAGGTTTTAATACAACATGGATGTTAATAAGTTCATGTTATCATTTCTAGGAACTGAATTATAGAAGCACTGTGTGACATCCAGACCAGTACAGGAGGGAAAAAACAAGTGGCTAAAATTTCTCAGTCATAAATGCTAAAATTAGGAGAAGAGGGGCGCCTGGCCAACTCAGTCGGTAGAGCTTGTGCCTCTTGATCTTGGAGTCATGAGTTTGAGCCCCACATTGAGTGTAGAGATTACTAAAAATAACAAATATGCCTTAAAAAAATAAGTAAAAGAAACCTGAATGGGTAGAATGGATAGTTGCATAGCTTCCAAATTATTTAGTGATCACTGTGGCAATTTTCACATATATCTACAAATTCTTTGGCACTCTCTCCTCCCAGAGAAGGAGCTAAATCCCCTCCCCTTGAGTATGGGCTGGACTCAGAGATTCGCTTCTAGTAGATACGTTATGGAGAAGAGAAAACGATCACTTCACAGTGCGGAGACCTGGAAGACATCCCCTGAACCATGTCTAGAAAGTTCACATTGCCAACAAGTTATATTACATTATGCGTCCCCTGGCGGGACACCATGATTGCAGTGCTTTGCCGCTGTGGTATTCTTCACAAAAAACCCGTAACCCAAGTCTAAGAAAATACCAGGTCGGGGCACCTGGGTGGCTCAGTTGGTTAAGCGTCTGACTTTTGCTCAGGTCATAATCTGACATAATCTAACATAAGCTGACAGCTCGGAGCCTGGAGCCTGCTTCAGATTCTGTGTCTCCCACTCTCACTCTCTGTCTTGCCCCCACTTATATTCTGTCTGTCTCTCTCTCTCAAAAATAAATAAACATTAAAAAAAATTTTCAATTATATTTATTTTTGAGAGAGAGAGTGCCCCCATGCCTGCATGAGTGCAAGCAGCACAGATAGAGAGGCAAGAAGAGCACCCCAAGCAGGTTCTGCACTGTCGGCGCAAAGCATGACGGGGGCTCAAACGTACGAACTTGACCTGAGCCAAAGTCAAGAATCAGACGCTTAACCAACTAAGCACCCAGGCGCCACATGAATCATGTGAGGTTAAACTGAAGAGCATAGCAGAAGGAGCATTTAACCTTTAGTGCCTGAAACCTGAGTTCAAATCCTGATAGGATGCTCATTCCTTCACCTTAAGAGCCTCAATTTCCTCATCTATAAAATGGATACAACTATATCTTTATCAAAAGATAATTGGTGTTAAATAAGCTAAATCTGAGGGCTTTTCCTGAGTGTAGTTTTTTTGGGTGCAGGAAAAGAAACTTCAAGTGACTCTCTTGGTTTTACAGCTAATGTACAATTTGTTAAAGTTAACAAAAATTTTTTAAATCTTAAGTTCTTTGGGCTTTCAAATTCCAGGTCCTAGTCATGTTATTCTATTTACAAGCTTAGCAAATTTTACCGTGAAGAAGCTTTTAAAAACGTTTAGTCTTATTTATAAATTTAATTAAATTTCTCTAAACATGTTACACCGCATATTTAAATTTAACATATTCACTTTAATATATCCAATTTCCTTTTAGTACTTCAACTGTTTGACTTAACAAATAAAAATGTCCCATGTATTTAGATAACTCATAAATCTAATAAATTAAAATTATAAACAGGTTGAACCTCATGTTCTTGAGACTATCCTGCTCTGCATACAAACCTGGCAAGACGATAACTTAAAATAACAAATCATATGGGAGAAAATATAATTCTCTGAGTTCATAGCTGAGACCGTTGTAATAAAAGTCAGATTAACAGGAGAAAAACAAACAGAAGTTTATTAACATTTATACCTCATGTATAGGTGGGAGACCCCAGGGCAAAATGAGTGACCCTGAGGGGGCTTTAGAATTCAGGCTTAAGTACCATCTTCATAGGGAAAGAGGAGAGGAGATGCAGGCGTCTTAGTAAATAATTTTTAGGAAAGGTGAACGGGCCCGTAGCAGAATAGGTAGGAATTTTGTGACAGTCTGTCTGGGTGTGGTATGGATTTCTAGTTTCCTTCTCTGGTAAGACACAATCTTCACTGGTGAGTCAAACTCCAGGGGAAGGAGGGTTCAGGACGGTTCAGGACTTAGGATAGTTGAATTCCTTTTGGAGGATCTTTAGAGAAAGCCGTCTCCCTGCATTTGCTGTTTCAGGTGCCTCGACCTCAAAAATCGTCAAGATGCTGAATTGACACATTTGGGGTAGAACTGTTCCAAACTCTATGGTCCTATTTTGGGGTGGCCTATTCTGTTACCCTTCAAAATCTAACTCATTGACTCAATTTCTTGTTTTATTTTTTTATTTTTTATTTTTTAATGTTTATTTATTTTTGCGAGAGAGACAGAGTGCAAGCAGGGGAGGGGCAGAGAGGGGGGAGAGGGGACACAGAATCTGAAGCAGGCTCCAAGCTCTGAACTGTCAGCACAGAGTCCGACACAAGGCTTGAGCTCACGAACCGTGAGATCATAACCTGAGCCCAAGTCGGACACTTAGAGCCCCCCAGGTGCCCCAATTTCACATTTTAAGTTGAAGTCACTAGGTTGACCCATTGCCATAAAAGGTCAAATTCTCTTAAACGTAAATCCTTAAACTACAATATGTACAAATGCTCAAAATTAAAATATTAGTATGGGTTTGATACTCTTAAATATTTCTGCATTTAATTCCAATCTTCCTGGGGTGGAAAGACATGTGTCTAATAGGAAAAGTCGAATCTCATGCAATTACTCAGCTACATTCTCACAGTTTAGCACTTCCCTTCTTGGCTTGTGAAAAATGTCTACGGACCAGAGTTCATGGCCAGGGCTTCCATGGGTCCTTGTTTGTAACCCTGAGAGAATGTTCTCAATCCTCTAGTGGCTGGGGAGGGCCTAGAAGCCCGGTTTCTGGACATAAGCACTTCATGCAGATGGCTAATCGAATACGGTGTTTCTAGGTGCAACAGAGATGGGCAGTCATAAAGCGGATTAGTTAGTATCAGAAGACATTAAACAAGGGAGCAGGAGAGACAGGCACAGAGACACATATCAAGAATGAAGGTGTGCCCAGTGGAAAGTCACAATCGCCTGCCCAGTTTCTAGAGCTGGACCAGCTTTCATATCCAGAATCCACTGAGAAAGGCTATGTCCCAGTGAGGGAGGACCTTGCAACACCAAAGCAAGCGTATAGATAAGGTGGTGATGCCCCAGGCCGTGTGCAGTGGGATCCACAGTCATTTATTTATGTAGCAATACACTGGGAAAGCAGAACATCCAGATCTTTTGGAGCACCAGGATGGCTCCGTCAGTTAAGTATTGGACTCTTGATTTTGGCTCAGATCATCTTACGGCTTGTGAGATCAAGTCCGGTGTTGGGCTCTGCACTGACAGCATGGAGACTGCTTGGGAGTCTCTCTCTATCTCTTTCTCACCCAAAATAAATAAATAAACTTAAAAAAAAAAGAAAGAAAGAAAGAAAGAAAAGAAAACCCAGATCTTTCAAAGTCAGCTGGATGTGGGGTTTGAGCTAACACTGACCTGAGCCCTATCGTTGTTTCTGGTTCCAGAGGGAGGGGCAGGGCATGGTTAGGAATCAGCAACCATACACAGTGGGTCCACCCGGAGGCACTTAATTCGAAGAACACATAATCCAAACTGTGCAAACATTAGGGAATAGAGTACAAGAATAAAACAAGATATAAGGTCAACATAAGAACCTCATGTTAAAAAAAATATGTCACTAAAGATGTAAACAAGTACGTAATAGTGACGTAGGTGTGGGAAGGTTGTTTCATAGATAAAGCTTGGTATGGACACATTGTGTTTGGGAGAAAGATAAAGATAGTAATTTCAGTCTGTCACAAACAGTTGTATTTATGTGTGTTTGTCAACATTTCTACGTCATAAACATATCTTGATTTTAAGTTAATTATAGAGTTATAACAACTAATGCTTTTCTACTTCCCCAAACTCAAAACGAAGTTAAAAAACTCACTCTCTTCTTTTCTCTGATCTCTCTCAATCTCCAGATTGTCTCACAGGTGAGCATTTTTATTCATTTCTGGCTTAGTTAATTTTGTTTTATTGCAGCCTGATCTTCATTGTATTTTAGTAAGATTGTTAATCTAGTTAAATCTATTGCCATTAGTGATCTATACTGGGTTTTTAAATACTGTCTTATTTTGTTTTTTTTTTATTTCTATCTTTTCTTTTTGTAAATATATCAAAATGTGAATATGTATTCTCACTTTTGCCTCTTTATTTCTCTAAGATAGCATACTATACAGACTGTTTTGCACTTGACATTTCTTCACTTTATGTGTTAAAAATTTCCCAGTCACCAAAGATTAGAGATAAAATCTGTAGCTTCCACACAAATGGCATAAAAAAGCGGGGAGGGGCTGAGTATAGGAAAATCTTCAGAACAAAAATGAAAAAAAGTCAGGAAGACAGGAGGGCATGAGATGAAAGAAAAAAAGGACTATAAACAAAACTCAAAATAAGACAGTTCAAAAAACAAATCCAAGGTAGAGGTGTCATCCTAACCTAGCTAAGTTGTTTTCCTGACACCACATGTGCAAAATTTTCCACCATATACCCTAGGGCTCCATTGCAGACTGAAATTCTTTCACAACTACAAACAGCTTAAAAACAGTGAAAGGTGGGGGGCACTTGAGTGGCCCGCTGGTTAAGCATCTGACTTTGGCTCAACTCATCATCTTGCTGTTCGTGAGTTCAAGCCCCACACTGGGATATCTGCAGTCAGTGCAGAACCTGCTTTGGATCTTTTGTCTCCCTCTCTCTCTGCCCCTCCCCTGCTTGTGCTCTCTCTCTCTCTCAAAAATAAACATCAAAAAACAAAACGATGAAAGGTGGTGCTACCCCAGAAGGGTACACTAGCCAAAATACTTAGTGAGCCTTGATTTAACCCTTTGTTGTTGCTTTTGATCAGTTCAAAGTCTTCTCAATTTTTTTCTGGCCAAAGAAAGCATCCCAAATCAAAACTTAAAGGATGTTTCTGAAGCAAAAACGAATAGATAAAATTATAGGCTCTGGTATAGTTTCAAAATATAAGGAAGAACAAAAATGAGTTAAAATTCCATTGCAGGAGGTAAAACTCAAGAGGCCTTCTGATTTGCAGGGGGCCTTGCTGTAAAACCACTGCACATGGCCAGAGCCCAAACTCTGGCAAGAGTGGGGAAGGGAAGAGGTAGACAGATTTGACGCAAGATCTGTGCCCACCTAGAGGGGACATGGAACAGTGCCGGGTTGTTCTCATTTGCAGAGATGGGTCTCTGATTTTATTGTGTGGTGTGCTGGGAATAAGAAGCCTTCGCTGTGGTCGTTTCCCTGAGCAGCTCCCCTGGTGGTTGGGGACAGGCAAGCAAATAAAGAAATGCACGCATTTTCTGATTAAAATCCAGCTGCAAAGCTGGAGCCTTTGACTTAAGAATCCTGAGGGAGAGGGATGCCTGGGTGGCTCAGTTGTTTAAGCGTCTGGCTTTGGCTCAGGTCATGATCTCACAGTGCGTGAGTTCGAGTCCCACATCAGGCTGTCAACACAGAGCCTGGAGCTTGCTTTGGATTCTGTGTCTCCTTCTCTCTCTGCCCCTCCTCCTCTCTTTCTCTCTCTCCCTCTCTCAGAAATAAACGTTAAAAAATTTTTAGAAAGAGGATCCTAAGGGAGAGAGAGAAAAATGAAAAGAAAAACAACATGAAGATGCAATTATGAGTAGGATTAGCATCCCTAATCTTGATGTCCTGAGCCAAAGTTACTATCTACATTTTGGGGAGAAATAAAAAGAAATGAAGGACGTCTCACCTTGTTGTCTCCCACAAGCTTTTATTGCTGTGATGATGATAACCGTCCTTCTTGGAAAATTATAATTACAGTCCAATGAATGTAGGGGATGTAGGTAAGGAATCAAAGTTAATTCATTTATTGAGACCCACAGAGTGGAGGCCAGTGACGTGGCCCTCATGGGGCATCTGGTGACTCAGTCGCAATCAAGCGTCTGACTCTTGATTTCAGTTCAGGTCATGATCTCACGGTTTGTGAGTTTGAACCTCCACATCTGTGCTACCAGCATGGAGCCTGCTTGGTATTCTCTCTCTCCCTCTTTCTCCCTGTCCCTCCCGCGCTCATGCACGCGTGTGCGTTCTCACACTCTCTCTCAAAACAAATAAATAGCGGCACCCGGGTGGCTCAGTCAGTTAATCATCCGACTTCGCCTCAGGTCATGATCTATCTCATGGTCCATGGGTTCGAGCCCCGCGTTGGGCTCTGTGCTGACAGCTCAGAGCCTGAAACTTCCTTCAGATTCTGTGTCTCCCTCTCTCTCTGCCCCTCCTTTGCTCGTGCTCTGTCTCTCTCAAAAATAATGAAACATTAAAAAAAATCTAATAAATAAATAGATATGCAAAAAAAAAAAAAAAAAAAAAGCCCAAGTCAGCCAGCTCTTATGGGAAACTCCTGTCAAGGACACTTCATGTAACCAATCCCGGTCCTCGAACTGAGCTTTAGCGAGCTTCCCTGCGGAAATTGGGCCGGGCAGCCCGTATGGAAATCTCCCACCTCCCAGCCAATCAGGCCCTGTTTCAGAGTTCTCTCTTCTAAAGCTCTGTACACCATCAACTCGCCCCAAATCCCTTGGGAACAGTGTTCCACTTACACAGAAAGCCCTGTACTTCCTCAGTCCATGCATTGTTTTCCTTTGAGTAAAGGACACTCAGCTCCTTACAAAATGTTTAAGCGTTGCCATTTGGCAGAATGATGGCTAAAAGCGCTTGAACGTGTATATCCGCAGCGAATCGAATGATGAAGGAAATCAGTCCTCCCCCTCTGAAAAAAATTCACATCTTTTTAAATATATTGAAATTTCAATATATTGAAATAAATTCACATCTAATCAAATATATTTCAAATATATTCAAATATAATGCTGTGACTCCCCTTCTTTTCAAAGACTCATCTGAATCTCTTTTCAGGAATATATTTTGCCTTTGGTTCTCAAATGTATTCTTTAACCGCTTTTCAAATGTACACCGTAACTTTCTTCACCCATGGAGGGCCTCCCTTCTTTCTAGAAAGGTGTATGTTTATGTGAGTGAGGGAGAAATGGGGTATTGTGTATTTCTCAACTATAAAAAGGAAGCCATATGTTGATAAGTTAATAACTAAAACGAAGCAGTCAGCCAACTTCAGGGGGTGGTTGGTCCTTTTTTTCTTGATGTCGATGCGTGTCATCAGGTGACACTCTGGTGCCATCCAGCATAGAAACCCAGTAGATCCTCATCATTCACAGATCCTGTAGTTACAGCATTTGTTTGTAACCCCCAGATCAATACTCGCCACATTTCTTGGTCATCTGGGGATGCAGAGAAAGGCAAAAAGTGGGCTTTGCCCAACTCACAAGTTCACAGCTGAGGCCGAACAGGGTGATGTTTTTTGGCTTTTTATTTCAGCTCGCAGACTATGAACGAGTGTCTCTTTTGCGGTCTGTTTAATCCCACATTTTTGCCATTTTTGAGCTTTTTCTTGGTAATGTGGTTGTGGAACATGGCCTCAGGCATAACGCTGAGTGCAGGCTAGTGTCAGTGAGCGAGAAGGGCTTCGATGTGGTCTCTGGAACGGGGCTGTGTGCTCCATAAGCTTCTTTCAAGCGTGAGAACACAGTGCTGTTGGTTGTGAGTTCAGTGTTAATGAATCAGCACTAGATATTACATGAGGCATTTTTAATCAGAAACACAAATAAAGCAAGGTTATGTATCGATTTGTTCATGAAAATGTTGTGGCCAGAGGTTTTTGAGAAGCTAACCCTGTGTTTCCTCTGGGGATTGTAGTCCGTGTTCGGAAAGTCAGGGTCTGACGTGACTTTAAGAACATAACTACCATGAATAATGAGAAGCAACTATGAAGAAGTCCTAATTTGGAAGTGATGGTGGCCAGTGCCCAGAGAGTTCCTCTGCAGGACTTGTAATAGATAGGACGCAATTAGGGTAGCACTTGGTTTGCTAACACAAAGGATCTAAATTTGGCGGAGTGGAAAAGGAGAGGGGCCAGGCAGAGGTGGGGCTTCATGGATAACATGGCGTTCTGAGCCAATATGTTAAGAATAACGATGACCCCAGAATAAACCTGGCTGTGGCTAGCACCTCATTTGACTTTTAAAAACAATCTACAGTTTACAGAAAAAAGAAAAAGAAAGGGTGGAATAGCATTTTTAAGAAATATTCAGCTACACAATAGTGTGTCCGCGTAAAGGAAAGATCTGTCATCCACAGGGACTTGAGATCAGCGAAGAGTCCAAGCTGGAACCCAGTGAAAGGATTCTGTCCTCCATTTCTTAAACTTGTCTAGTTCAGCAATTCTGAGTAAGAACACGGGTGCTGGGCCATCGTGGGTGTTTAGTAAATACTGATAACATGAAAGTGCTACTGTCTATCCCTTCTTTCCTTTTGCTACTTTGATCTCGTTTTAATAAAGACATTTTTGGGGGGGCACCTGGGTGGCTCAGTTGGTTTAGTGTCCGACTTTGGCTCACATGATGATCTCACCTTCTGTGAGTTCGAGCCCAGAGCTGGGCTCTGTGCTGATAGCGCAGAGTCTGGAGCCTGCTTGGGCTTCTGTGTCTCCTTCTCTCCCTGCCTGTCTTCCACTCACACTCTGTCTCTTTCTCTCAAAAATAAATGGACATTAAGAAAATTAAAAATAAATAAAGCATTTCTGCACCAGGCAACAGTATGGATACTGGTTAGGATTTTGGTCTCTGGGAGCAGACGTCAGATCTCACAGCAGGTTTAATAACTACCATTCTTTTGAAGTAGAGATGAGGGGTCTCAATGATAATGAAGAGGGATGCAAACATCTGTGACATGATGACAAAGTCATAGGTGGAGTTAGTAAATTGTAGTCTTTTGCCCGCGTTCACAATGGTAGGCAATGCTAAACTACAACGAGAAGTTAGTGGCAATAACGACATAACTTTTTTCCCACTCAAGTCCTTGGACTCCTTGAGCTTAGGGACCTCTTGGGGTTTTGGACCCAAGGTGAAGAACCTCTGGTAGTGGGGACACTCTGTGACATGTTGTGTCAGTATAGCCCGGGAGAAGCAGGGCAGTAACGCTTTGAGTTCAAGTGCTGATGTACCCCAGCTAATGTTACAATCTGGGCAAGCTTTTGTAGCCTCAGTAATCTCACCTTTAGAGAGGAGATAGTGATAGCGACCATCTCATAGCATCACCGAGCGGAAGAGCTAAAAAATAACACACATACTTAGAACACTTAGCACGATGACCGGCCCCATGGGATGACTGGGTATATATCAGTTATTTGCATCTCTGAGGGCAGATCTCAGAAACAGCCATTTGGTATTTTGACTTAAAAAAAATTACTACTGAATTTAGCCAGAGTGCAAATTTAAAAACTTGTTTCTTTGTTAAGCTTATACAGTCTACTTGAAACTCTTATTCTACATCTACCAAATGGTCACAATCACCTTTAAAAGACTTTGAATATCTACTAGTCAGTCCATTTACAAACTTAAGTACTTTTAACTATCTTAAACTGCACTTTATCAGTACAATCATTAGATTTCCTTTCTGAATGCTGGGTTGTCCACTTTGCTACCCCAGATGTGGTCCCCATAGGGGCACTTGAGTGGCTCAGTCAGTTAAGCGTCTGACTTTGGCTCAGGTCATGATCTCACAGAGTGTGGTCCCTGGAACTTAGCTTTAGGGAGGCATTTGTTAGAAATGTAAAATCTCTGGGGCGCCTGGGTGGCTCAGTCGGTTGAGCGTCCGGCTTCAGCTCAGGTCATGATCTCACGGTTCGTGGGTTCGAGCCCCGCATCGGGCTTTGTGCTGACAGTTAGCCTGAAGCCTGCTTCAGATTCTGTGTCTTCCTTTCTCTCTGACCTTCCTCTGCTTGTGCTGTCTCTGTCTCTCAAAAATAAATAAAAAACATAAAAAAAAGAGAAAGAAATGTAAAATCTCTAGCCCCTCCAAGACCTACTGAAGTAAAATCTGCCTATCCATAAGGTCATCAATGATTATTAAGCGTGTTAAACATACGAAAAGCCCCACCCAGACCTCCTGAGACATAATCTCCATTTCACAAGATCACCATCAAATTGGGCCTGGTAAAACAGGAAGCTCTCTGGTTGGCCGAGGTTTCCAAAGTAATTTATCAACTTCTATAAGTATGGTATATAAAATTTATGTTCTCTTCAATGTTCCAACAATTGACATAAATGTAATACATTTCGCTTTCTACTCATGTGCAAATCAATTACTCAACTATACATTTTGGATTGGTTGTTCTGTTAATCCAATGGTACGAATTTTGTTGGATACACAAAATATCAGTTATGCCCAAATTCCTTTTTAGCCTTATAATATTAAATACTATAATTTTTAGTTATGTCCAACTTTTTCATACTTAATTTTAATAATTTCTGGATTTTGAGAAATGCTAAGTAAAGCCAACTTAGTCTGAACTAAGTCATCTCACATAATTTTAGTTCACTGGTTAATTCCATTAAATATTTAAAGAAGTGATCCCAATCAGAAAATAGAGTGAGGAACATTTGCCAGCTCATTCTATGAGATCACTGATAAGGACATCAAAAGAAAGGAAAATCACAAGCTGATGTCCTTCATGAATTTATATGCAAAAATCCTTAACAAAATATTAGCAAACTAAATGAGTCAATATAGAAGTGTTATGGGTTGTGAGCAAGTGGGATTTATTTTACATAATTTTGGAGGCCATCTTCCCAGGTCAACTTTTTGGTACCATTCTACCCTTAGACAATAGAATGTTAGATTGGATTCTAGATATCTCTTATGAATTTTTCTATCTAGTGAGTTAGAACCTTTACTTGAAGTCCTTGTACTGACAGGCGACTTCTGTTATTATTCGTGAGATGAAATGGACAGCAGGATTATGTAGAAGGTGTAATGGATCTTTCAAGGAGTCTAGGTTGGTGGAGAAGATTCAAGGAGTCACACCGACTCTACAGGAATATGATTTTGTGCCTGAGAAGAGAGCAGGTACGATGGAACATTCCAGAAGGAGAGGGAATGGACTGTGTAAAGTGAGCTTCTGCCCCTGTTCTAAGAGAAAGAGTGTGGGGAAGAAGCCAAGAGGAGAGATATTATCCCCAGGAAAAAAGGAATAAGCTCAAAGTAAGGATGCTTTTTCCTTAAGACAGTGTAGGTAACAATAAATATAAAGCCCCCACATACCTCTATACTGTGCTCGGGGAGCAGACGCTTAACAAAGTTAAAGTTTGGGGGGTTTTTGTTTTTTGTTTTTTGTTTTTTTCCTTTTGGGGGAATAGTTTAATTTTTTAATTTTTTATTATTTTTAAATATTTTAATGTTTATTTATTGTTCAGAGATAGAGAGAGCATGAGCAGGGGAGGGGCAAAGAGAAAGGAGGACAGAGAATCCGAAGCAGGCTCCAGGCTCTGAGCTGACAGTACAGAGCCCAATGCAGGGCTCGAACCCATGAACCGGGAGATCATAGCCTGAGCCCAAGTCCACGCTTAACCGACTGGGCTGTCCAGATGCCCTGGGAGAATAATTTTAAATAACCATACTATTTTGGTTATTTTTGTAATTATATTTTATTTTGGTATTGATTTATTTTATTAATTTTACTTTTCTTAAGATTTTTTTTTAAGTAAACTCTACACCAACACAGGGTTTGAACTCACAATCCTGAGATTAAGAGTCACATGCTTTCTGACTAAGCCAGCCAGGCAGGTACCCCTTACTTTGGTTTTTAATTAGAAACTCATGATCAGATTAGGCTCTTTTTATTATTTTATTATTTTTAAAGTAGATTTATTTATTTTGAGAGAATGAGAGAGAGAGAGAGAGAGAGAGAGAGAGAGAAGGGACAGAGAGAATTCCAAGCAGGATGCATGCTGACATGTTGACACAGAGCAGACCCCGACTCAGGGCTTGAACTCATAAACTGTGAGATCATGACCTGAGCTGAGCTCAAGAGTTGGACGCTTAACTGACTGACTGAGTCACCCAGATGCCCCCAGATTAGCTTCTTAGATTAGGTTCCTTTTTACTATTTTGGAATCAGTAGCACTTCTGCCTGGCTCCTAGCAGTTTGACAAGGGTCATAAAAATTTCATTGGCCCAACTCATTATGGTTACTTTCATTCTCTCCCTGATAACTTTCATTTCCTTCCCTGAAACTTCAAAAACTTCCTGTAGGGCAAACTGAGCGAGAGCAAGTGGGATGGGTGAAGGTCTTTGTAATTTGCGCACATTCGTGCTAAATGAATGCTGTGATGTATCTTTCCCATCGGCCCCACCAAATATGAGTTTACTGAGAACGGAAGGAGGCTGCAGACAACTGCAGGAAAGTGAAAGATGATTTCTGCCTTTGTGCAGTGAGCAACCTACTTAGAGTCTAGAAAGTAGAAGGCACATAATGTAACGCGTAACCTTAAATGGCTCCGTTTACTGAGCAACTAGGGGACATACATTTCTTTTTGCCTGTGTAAGCACACTTGACTTATTTTGTTTTTATTTTGATTCCAGTTAGTTAACAGTGTTACATTAGCCTCAGGTGTACAATATAGGGATCCGATAATTCAGGGGTCATAAATTGTGTGTGTGTGCGTCCTGTGTGTACACACAAACGCGCGCGCGCCTTTATTCTCTCTCGCAAAAGTCTGGAAGATGACAACATTAAATCTTTTCCTTCCTTCTCGTTTAACCTATTAAAAAACTGAGGTTGAAAAAAATAAAGCGCCTCCCCAGGTTCACCCAGCTAGCAAGCAGTGAGGGGTCAGCTTTTGAACCCCAGCCGAGTGAGTTCTCAGGGCAAAAGCAGCCTTAGTTAAGATTGCAGTCACTTATAACGGCTGAGCGTTTTATATTTAGCTTTAAGGCAACCACGGGCAAGTCAATGTGATCCTTCCTGGTGATTCAGAAGGTGCAGGCCTAGCATTTAAGCACATCAGTAATGTGCTCCGCACAGTCAACAGTCCGTGAATTAAAAATAAACGGACATGAGAGGCAACCCTTAGAGGGGAATCAGGTCCCTCAAAGTCCAGGATCTGCTCTGACTATATACACTTCACTACTTTTACTCTAACAAACATCCTCCTGATACCAAAATGGCCTCATTCCCGGGGTTGCCAAATAGATTTACCTGCCCACAGTCTTCTCAGTTCTATCCAACTTGCCCAGGATTTACTCTTTGGCATGCCAGAGGTCTGACTCAGCACTTGATGAAAACACAGGGTTTGAATTTAGAGAAAGAAGCAAAACCTCCCAGGGAGTGGCGTTTTCCCTCAAGTGAAGCGGTCACAGGCCAAGTCTCCTCCCTATGGGAAGTGGCGGGAGACCTCAGTGACCCAGGTGAACAGGAGCATTCCCAGGTCCTCGCCGACCGACCCGCCGTACCCCCCACCAATTTGATCACCGCAATGAAGCGTCCTACTTCGGCTCAGGTCATGATCTCTCGGTTTGAGGGTTCGAGCCCCGCGTCGGGCTCTGTGCTGACAGCTCAGAGCCTGGACTCTGTCTGTCTTCGGATTCTGTCTCCCTCTTTCTCAGACCCTCCCCTGCTCGCGCTGTCTCTCTCTCTCATAAATAAATAAAACATTAAAAAAAATGAACAAGTCTGTAAGCGGGAGCGAGGAAGATTTGTTAAAAACGTCACGCTGGCCAACTTGTGAGGCACTGGTCTGTCGCTATCCCGCCATCCCCTTCCCCCCAGCCCCCAGCTGCCCAGAGCCGGGGTGGGGCGGGCCCAGG
>NC_043706.1:12707345-12709578 GCF_006229205.1 Suricata suricatta | reverse complement strand
CTCTTTCTGCCTCTCGCCCCGCCCCCGCAGCCCCGCCCCGCGCCCCCCTGGCCCGGGCCGGCCACCCTACCGCTCGGCGCGGGAGCTGCTGGGAGGAGCTGCTAGATGTCGCCCGGCTTGCCTCAGCGCGCGGATCCGCACCATGCCCCGCATAGATGCAGACATCAAGCTGGACTTTAAGGATGTCCTGCTCCGACCCAAGCGAAGCAGCCTCAGGAGCCGAGCCGAGGTGGGCCCCTTCGATGGCCGCAGTGAGGGTGGGATTTGTTTTCCGGGTAGCTGGGGTCGGGGAGGACGGTGGAAGGCTGTCCTACCCCCAGCCGGCTTCTCCTGTGTCTGTTGATGGATAGGATGCCGAGCCCCTTGGCCCTCCGCATCTGCCGAGAAAGAGAGAGAGAGAAGGGGGGGAAGAGAGAGGAAAGCCGGCCGGCTCCCTGCCAGGGTGTCTTTAAGGGACCCAGCTCCGGTGTAAAATTCTCAGTACGTCCGGTTAAGTGAGACCAGACCACAGAGAAACAAAGATAAGTGGCCAACTGATTTAGGAAGATTGGCAGGGTGGTTGGAGGGGTGCCTATAGGGCAGAAATGACAGAGTGGAGCCCAAGTGTAAAGGAGAGGAAGACAGCGGCGAGCTTTGTGACTTTGGCACTGCCTCTTAGTGCAGGGAACCGACTGCTGCGTGAGTATCAGCTCCGGCAATGGAATTTTTTAAAAAAAATGTCTGAAAACCGGGCAAATTCCAGGGCAGCAAAAGTTCAGGGTTTACTTAACACGTTTCAGTGACCTTGCTGGGAGCGGGGCTGGGGACTCCGTGCCCGGTGTCACTTTCCTTACTGGACAGTTGCAGTCCAGCCGGGTCCTAGGGAAGCAGAAAACCCCCTGCACAGGCATAGGGGTGACAGGCAGATTGCACACCCTGGGCAGTTTTGCTGGTTCTTTGTGTCGCTAAGATCGAAGACTATACGGCCCCAAGTGAGGCTGAGGAAGGTCACAGCCTGAAGGATAAACTAGTTGCCCAGAAAGAGTGCTCGGGCACAAGGTCTACTGGTGACCGTGGCTTTGCCTAGAGTTCTGAGGGCTGGAGAAGGAGGTAGGGTCCACAGGAGTAAACAGGAGACGGTAAAGCCAGCACACTCTTCCAAGCGCTGTACTCCACAAGACCGTAAATAAATCCTCTTGCAAGAACTCGGCATGAGCCCAGGCCTAACTGCAGAGCCTGGTGTTGCCAGCCGAGGGCTCGTTTGGATTAAGGAAGTGGCCTGTTTTAGCCAGTGACCAGAACGTGTCACCTTTTCAAGCAGGAGGGTTGGTGGCTGGACCCAGAGAGGATGGGACTTGACAGGACTGTCGGAGGCCAGGATTGGTTATAGCCCTTATCACTCTAGATGGGACCACCCTCTTCCTGTCCTTCAACATGTCCTTAAAAGTGCTAAAAGAGCAGGACTGACTTCTGAAGGAGACAAATAGTTCGGGTGACAGGTAGCCAGCACCTAAGGCCAGAACAAGACAGGAGGTGGGGAATCTGGGCAGACAGAGGAAGCGGTGGCCTCAACATTCTTTCAATATTTGTTCAAAATTCACTCAGGAGAGAGAAACTTATTATTAAGCAAACTGTGTGTTTAAAACAAGACTCTAGTATGTGTATTTTCTGAGCCAGGAAACATCTCGAGAAGGTAGACCATGTAGAATTGAGGTAATAGGAAGAATTACTCTTTTTTTTAATTTTTTATGTCTTTTATTTATTTTTGAGAGACAGAGAAAGACAGCACGAGCAGGGGAGGGGCAGAGAGAGAGGGAGACACAGAATTGGAAGCAGGCTCCAGGCTCTGAGCCAGCTGTCAGCACAGAGCCCGACGTGGGGCTCGAACCCACGAACCGTGAGATCATGACCTGAGCTGAAGCCAGACGCTTAACCAATTGAGCCACCCAGGCGCCCCCAAATTACTCTTTTCCAGAGAAGAATAGAATGTCATGCACCGGTTGGTTTTATACTTTGAGCTGATGCAAAGTCCTGGTTTGCAGGGACACCTTGCAACCTACACGTCCACATTGCAGGGAGAACTCTGTGCCCTTGGGAAATGTTTTCACGGTTCTGTTTCTGTGGGAGGTTGCCGGCTCTGGGAATGGATACCTAAGTTAACTGGACTTGCCTTTCCAGTTGGTTCTCCTAATAGCTTAGGTGCCCTGCTGGGTGTGTCCCATAATCTGCCTGCGCTGGTTGACATTGAGGGGTC
>NC_043706.1:12681121-12707245 GCF_006229205.1 Suricata suricatta | reverse complement strand
CCTACACGTCCACATTGCAGGGAGAACTCTGTGCCCTTGGGAAATGTTTTCACGGTTCTGTTTCTGTGGGAGGTTGCCGGCTCTGGGAATGGATACCTAAGTTAACTGGACTTGCCTTTCCAGTTGGTTCTCCTAATAGCTTAGGTGCCCTGCTGGGTGTGTCCCATAATCTGCCTGCGCTGGTTGACATTGAGGGGTCTAGTTAGCCCTAGATCTAAGTAAGCTTCTAATTCCTTCTCCATGTTTTCTCAGTATGCTTGTGGATACCTGAAATTTCTTACAGGGAGTTAAAAACTTCTCATTGTGCCATCAGATATAAGCCTAAAATGGGTCGTCTCCCGTCCCCGCAGGCAAATTTGAAACAAATTCGAAAGCGGTCAGTTACGGTCTTTGAGCAGAACCAGAGAGCAGAGAGGCTGGCTGGGAAGGGAGTTTTGACTCTTGACAAGATTTATCATGCAACAGTTGTTTGCTTAGAGCCAGGCCTGGTGATGGATATCAGGCAGTGGGCAGAAAATAGAAAGAAAGGCAGAGTGATTGCCCGCTTAGACGTACTAGTGTTCCTGTAAGGCCATTTCCGCAAATGGAACATAAAATGATTTGAGGTCAGCTCCCAGAGGCAATGGGTCCAAGTGGAGGTGGCCCAGGTGTCCTTCCGTGATTATGCCAGACAGGCAGTCATCTCTCAACTGTCCCCCCTTTTCATTTACTCATGTCTTCTCAAGCCCCTGGTACTCGAGAATAAAGTCCCCCAGGACTGCTGGGGAGGGGGGGCCATGTGGGTAATCCATTCAAAGGAAGTCACATGTAAGCATGAACTTTGCCTTTCTCTGATGCACTGAGGACGTCCTGACATTCCTTGACTCCCAGAGCAGTTCTTGCGGAAACCCCACTCCTGGCTCTGATGTCCCACCTGAGCCCTTAAGCGAGGGTAAAATTAAAAAAAAAGAAAAGGAAAGAAAAGAAAGAAAGAAAGGAAAGAAAGACAGAAAAAAAGAAAGAACAAACGTACTAACAGCCATAACTTTGGAAGTCAAGGCGTGAAGAAATCTGCAGTAGAGAATTGGCCATGTGTCCTAGGACAGAGAAGACACGACACAATGAGAATGCAGTCTTCTTTTAAAACTCACTAGTGATTCTTTACACCGGTGGTCCAGGGGGAGGTGGACCGGATCCAGGAGGGTCTGGTCAAGCCTGGTGGGGGGCACAGCACATCGGCCCACAGGGGATCAGAGCATGGCAGTGGAGAGACTATCGGGCTGGGAGCAAGCTGACCTGAATTTTAGTTGAGGCTGTGCACTACTCTATACTTCAGTACCTTGGCTCTATGTTAGTTTCCGAGGGCTGCTGCAAGAAGATACCGCAAAATTATGTGGCTTACACAATAGAAATTGATTGTCCCCCAGCCCTGGAAGCTAGGAGCCCCAGATCAAAATGTCTGTAGGCATAGGATCCTTCTGAGTGCTGTGAAGGGGAACCTGTTACATTTCTCTCTCCTATCTCCTGGTTGTTTGCACACAATCTTTGGTGTTCCTTGGCTCAGAGAGGCATCCTTCCTATCTCTGCCGTCATCTCTACATGAGGTTCTCCCCTTCTGTGTGTCTGTCCAGATTTTCCCGTTTTGAGAACACCAGTCCTGTTGGGATGGAGCCCTGCCCTACTGACCTTGATCATCGGCAGAGACCTTATTACAGATAATCTTTTAGCGTTTCGGGAGACGCAGTTCAAACCGTAGCAGCCTCTATAAAATTTTGCTCTGTAAAATTAAAGGGTGCGGGTACCAACGTTCTTAATGAGTGCTTCGGGATCCCCTAGGGAGACACTCCAAACCGCACAGTGTCCCCCACAAACGTTCTCACTAAGTAACGGAGCATCTTAAGCGTATGTATTTTGGAAATCCTCCTGGGCTGATCCTCAGGGGCACACAGATGCTGGGCTGGCCACTGGGGTCTTTTCCCTTTGGAGAGCCCCATGGCTCTCTGGTGACGTTCATCTGCACAGACTTCTCGAAATCCTGGCCGCTGGTGGCAATGCCAGCAAGGGATGGAACGCATCCGACAGAGCTGGGCTGGGGCCCGCCAAGCATTGCCCTGAGAACCGCTGGGGGCAGGGAGGCCAAGGTACAATATCATTCTTACCTCTTGGCCAGACATTAATTTGTGCCACATTTCTGAGCCGCTCACCAGAACTATAAAGATAAGAGAGATTGTCCGTGTCGGCTAATTTCTAGGTGAGACAGGTAACGGATACATTTATTTAATAAGAGAATTGCTTTAATTAGTACCACCTATAGATTGGGGCAAAACGAGCCCCTGCTCCATACCCTGCTGCGGGGGACCAGCCCATGCACCACAGTCTAAGGGTCCCTGAGTAGGGGGTTGGTGTCGGCAAAGTATCTATAAGAAAGAACACAGACAAAGTGAATGGTGGCAGTATTGCACTTTACTGTGATGCTTAGGATCTTTATATACCACAGGTGATTACATTTTGTCTTTAATGATCACATTGTTTGTAACTCTGAGGTTTTAGGGAAGAATCACATGTTCCAGAAAAGATTATTATTTCCATAGGAAAGAGAACAATAACATAATTTATATGTTTCATATGTTAGTTTCAAAAACAGGTATAGTTTAATACCTGTTTAGTAAATATTAACCAAAGCTTAAGAGAAGGCTATTTTTCTTTAAAGGTGAACATGATGATTTACAGGTAAAGTGCCCCTGACCAGGAAGGGAGTTTCAATCTGAAAATGTGCCCACTCATCGAAACTATAATTAAAGGTCATAGAAAACTAACTCCAGTCTCTAATCCATCTTGATCAAGAGGTCATGCACACATTCTCTAAAACAAAGGAAAGCAGGACCCAACAAGCCATATGACACTGTATGCTCAGTCTCCCAGGAGAGTGACTCAATCCCGATCCTCAGCTGAGGGACCCGACTGCACCAGGGGCGCACCCTCCAGCTATGCTAGGCATATGTGCGTTCCTCCTGGTAGTTCACAGCGGGATCTCAACAGGCCTTTTGGCTGAATGGGCCCCCACATCCTGCCTCTGCTTCTCTGTCCCTTTCTCACTGGACGGGGCCAGAGCGCCATGCCTTTTCATGGCGCCCGAGTTCCGGGGACTCGGAATCCTGGAATTCCTGGCCCAAATGACTGAAGGCTTATTCCAAGGCTTGCAAGGAAGGGCCTCTTCCTAGGGTGTGCTTTCCCAGGGACCTATGGTGATGCAGATGCGCTCTCCCCCACCCTCAGAGAGTGGCCACGTGGCAGCTGTGTGTGACAATGGATGTATGTGTGCAGAGCTTAATGTACAGACCCGGGGGGTCTGTGTGTGTACATCAAGGTTCGGGTGGGACAGGAAGAGGGTGTGGACTGGAGGCCAAGGGCTGGCTCTCCATGACACGGTGTCCTGGTACTTTCCAGGTCACTAATGTTTGTCAAGGTAGGAGGATAGGACCCCGAGGAGAAAGCTTATACTTAGGTAGAAGCCTGTTAACTTGATCATAATGTTGAGATATTTAGAAACGTGGTCGTGGGCCTCCCTTTGTGCTTTTGGCCCCCACATGTCGGGCTGTAGGACTGACTTTCATGAAGTTGTGTTTAAAGGGCAGGAGAAACATGCAGTTTTGAGGTAGGGGAGGGATAGTTCATTACTTTCTGCTGCCTTCCAAATTGGGCGAATCAGAGTGGGCATTTGGAGATAGTGCAGTTGGTGCGTTGACCAGCTATGGCAGATGAAATACCAAGTTTTGTCCCTAGGAGGCTGGCATATTTAAAATATCTATTTCTCTTAGTGAACAACAGGTGTATTTTATGGGGGGGTGTGTGTGTGTGTGTGTGTGTGTGTGTGTGTGTGTCTTTTGGTTTGTGTGGGTAAGATCAGGGAAGATAATCAAAAACATTTTTAAAAATTTATTTTTATTGAAAACAATTTTAATTCCAGTATAGTTAACATAGAGTATAATTGATATTAGTTTCAAGCGTTCAGTATGGGGTTTCGACACTTCCGCACGTCACCCTAGGCTCCTCATAGCAAGTGCTCTCCTTAATCTCCATCATCTGTTTAACCCATCCACCCCCCTCTCTCTTTTGTAACCATCAGTTTGTTTTCTAGAGTTACGAGTCTCTTTCTTGATTTCTGTCTCTCTCTCTCTGTCTCTCCCTGTCTCTCTCCCATTTGCCTTTGTTCATTTGTTTTGTTTCTTAAATTCGACATATGAGTGAAATCGTTTGGTATTTGTCATTCTCTGACTGTCTTACTTCACTCAGCATAATACTCTCTAGCTCCATCCATGTTGTTGCAAATGGCAAGATTTCGTTCTTTTTTTAAAAATTTTTTTAATGTTTTATTTATTTTGATACAGAGAGAGACCGAGCATGAGAGGGGGAGGGGCAGAGAATCAGAAGTGGGCTCCAGGCTCCAAGCTTATCAGCACAGAGCCCGATGTGGGACTCAAACCCACAAATGTGAGATCATGACCTGAGCTGAAGTCGGAGGCCTGACTGACTGAGCCACCCAGTTGCCCCTAAGGTTTCATTCTTTTACATGGCTGAATAATATTCCATTGTGTATATATACCACATCTTCTGTGTCCGTTTATCAGTTGATGGACAGTTGGGCTGTTTCCACAGTTTGGCTATTGTAAATACTGCTGTTATAAACATTGGAGTGCATGTATCTCTTGGAATTAGTGTTTTTGTATTTTTTGGGTAAGTACCCAGTAGTGCAATTGCTGGTAGTTCTATTTTTAACTTTTTGAGGAACCTCCTCACTGGTTTCCAGAGCAGCTGCATGAGTCTGTATTCCCACCAACAGCCCACAGGGGATCCTTCCCCTCCACATCCTCATCAACACCTGTTGTTCCTTGTCTTTTTTATTTTAGCCATCCCGACAGGTGTGAGGTAATATCTCATTGTTGTTTTTTGATTTGCATTTCTCTGTAGTTTTGATTTGTGTTTCCCCAGTAATGAGTGATGATGAGCATATCTTGGCCATCTGTCTTTAGGAAAATGTCTATTCAGGAGGTCTGCCCATTTTTAATTAGATTGTTCATTTTATGGGCATAGGGTTGTATGAGTCCTTAAATATTTTGGATACCGACCATTTATCAAATATGTCACTTGCAAATATCTTCTTCCATTCCCTAAGTTGCCTTTTAGTTTTGTTGATTGTTTTCCTTCGCTCTGCGGAGGCTTTTTATTTTCATGTCCTTCCAATAGTTTATTTTTACTTGGGGAAGATAATTTTATTTCTCATTCTTAGAATTAAGGATTGTGCGGAATCTACCACAGGAGGACGAGAAATAAGGGCAGGAGTTCACTGTCAAGGCTGACCTTTCCTCAGGGAGAGCTCCGTTTTTTTCCATACCGCAGCTAGGTCTTGGGGTGCCTAGAAAAAACCCATTGTGAGCTCAGCTGGCCTCCCCACGTAGCTGCCCTCCCTGTGAGTCTTGGCAGGAGCATGAGTAATTTGAGACCAAGGAATTCTGATTATTTTAAGCCTGCCAAGCCAGAACCGTAGAGTGCCATTAGCAGTCCAGAGGGTTGCTAATAGACCCCTACCGTTAACCTCTCAGAATGTAGATCTAGCTTGCTTCCCTGAAGTCCAGCCAAGGATCATAACGAAGGAAGTAGAGAAAGAGAGGAGCTGCCGCACCTCTTTGTGGAGTTCCTGCGTTCCATTTCTTCTCAGCCTTGATGCTTGAGGCCCGTGCGGACGTGCCCAGCACACCATTCACCCGGAAAGCCTTCTGGGAGCCTAGTAGAGAGCAAGCCAGAAAGGCTAAGTGAGGTGTCCCATGGTGTTTTTCGGAGGACATGTTGATTGTAAAGTGAAAGTTGCCTTGGGGCGCCTGGGGACTCCTAAGCGTCAGACTCTCGGTTTCAGCCCAGGTCATGATCTCATGGTTTGTGAGTTTGAGAGCCCCGTGTTGGGCTCTGTGCTGACAGCGTGGAGCCTGCTTGGGATTCTCTCTCTCCCTTTCTCTCTGCCTCTCCCCCACTTGTTTTCTCTCTCTCTCAATAAATGAATAAACTTAAAAACAAAAACCGTCAAATGAAGAGGGGTAAGAAAACTAGATAAACAGTGGTAGGGAAGGATTATTGCTGATCTGTTTGTGTGTGTGTATGTTACTGGTGATCCACGCAGGATTAACGTAGGTAGAAATTATTTCAGAGCCCACAGATCTGCACCGTGGGTCTCCTACCAGTTCTCCTGGGGGGAGCACCTGCATTCAGGATGATCTCAGGTCCCTCAAGGTCCAGCCCAGGAAGCAAACCACGCTGAATATGTAAAACAGGAAGTGTAGGGCAAATATCCGGACTCAGCTGAGATGCCATGTGAGATGGTGAGGCACCCTACAGATTGGCAGCAGTGAAAAGGGGCTTCCAAAGGGAAGGCAATCACTTCTGATGTCACTCCCTGAAAGCTGGAACTGAGGCGCCGCCAGAGGTCTTTTGACACAGGCCCGCCTCCCTCGTCCCACACCGTCCAGCACTTTTCCACTTAGTTTCTGCATTGGCTGAACTGGGCCAGAAACCAGCCTGGGCACTGGAGCCTGCAGGGGGGCGGCCCTCCTGTGGCAGGAGGGGAGCAGGAAAAGGGTGAAGAATGGACCCACCAGCAGGCAGGCCTTGGATCTTCGTGGGTCAAAGTGGTTCTGAGTCGGCTAGCTCTTGGCGCTTGCGTGGCCCTAGCACACGAGTTTTGCTTCGCCCACCATCAAGGCTTAGCTCTTTTGAGTTCCCCACAGCTGGCTTCATCACTAGGGCCCTGAAGTTGGAGTGACAGGAGACTCCTTCCCTCCACCATTTGCATGTCAAAGGAACAAGTGTTAGTTTGCTTAGACACCTGCTCCCTGTACTTCCTTTCAGCTCTTTGAAAGAAGCTCACAATTAGAGAGCAGCCCAGAAGGGTGACAGGTTAAGGGATTCACGATTTGCGCTCGCTGTGGGGGACATGGGGCGGGTGGATTTGGAGTGCCTGCTTCTCTCTGTGGGGAAGACTTAAAGGGAAAGTCATGCCTGGCAGGAAGGGTGGAGCAGAATGGTCCCTTGGGAATGGTCCCTCCGGTGCCTGCAGGTGGGAAAAGACCGCAGGCACTCTGATGTTTAGGGCCTGGATGGATCCGGCTGGGGACAGAAGGCGGCAGGCAGTGGGTTGGGAGCAGAGCTGAAGAAGAGCTTCCGCCTCCGAGGTCTGGTTTGGTGACAGACACACCAGTGCCTTGTGCTGCGTCAGCTTTGCCCCTGGATGACCGCCTGGTTACTGACTCCCCAGGAACACACGGCGCAGCCCCTAAGAGACCGAGGGACACGCACTTGCTTTTTTTTTTTGTTGTTGTTGTTCTATGCCCCTGCTGCCAGACTCTAAAAATTCTTCACAGGACACTTGAAGAGCAAATCGTTTCTTTTCCCCTTTTGCAATTAGGTGGATCTTGAGCGTACCTTCACATTTCGGAACTCGAAGCAGACCTACTCAGGGATCCCCATCATTGTGGCCAACATGGACACCGTGGGGACATTCGAGATGGCAGTGGTGATGTCACAGGTAGGATGGCAGGCTTTATTTCCTCTGCTGCTCACCTGGGAAGGGTGGTCAGGAGCCCATCCTGGACTTGCTCGGACACAAAGAGGAGAAAACAGACATTTCGGGTCATTCACTGTGGCCGAACTATTCGGTTCTGAGTCTGATGGCTGCCGGGAGGTACTTCTTTTCCTTTCTTTTCAGTCAGAAGATGGGTGGAGTCTGGACTTGGCATTTAAGGAGGTGGTCTAGGTCTGCACCCATTTCTTCCTTGGAAATGCTCATGGTGGTTTTAGAAACGAGAGATATCATCAAATTAGACTAGCGTCATAGTATAAAAGAGTGACTTTGCCTTTAAAATTGAGGCGGGGGGCACCTGGGTGGCTCAGTTGGCTGAGCATCTGACTTTGGCTCAGGTCATGATCTCATGGTTTCTGAGTTCAAGCCCCGTGGAGGGCTTGCTGCCATGATCAACCTGTCAGTGCAGAGCCTGCTTCGGATCCTCTGTCCCCTCTCTCTCTGCCCCTCCCCAGCTTGTGCTGTCCCCAGAATAACTAAATATTAAAAAAAAAAAAAGTTAAGGCAAACCTGCGTTTGTATGCAGTCTGTGCCATAGCATTTATTACCTAATTAGTTACAAAACAGTTACGGAGCACTTACGTGCCAGCCAGCAGATATGACATGTGTAATGTTGTTACAGCCCCTCCAGGTGGATTCCTTTTTCCTGATGAGGAAACTGAGGCAGAGAGTAAGAGGAGAGGTCACTTGGCTCAGGGTTTTCAGTTGAGTAGAGACAGACAAAGCCAAGATTCAAACCCAGACTGATTCTGGAATGAGGGAGTTGCCTCCCAACTCACCTGGACAGATAACCAGATAACGGTAGAAGCTCAAGGTCCCTTTTGGCCAGTTCACCAGTCTCACTTCCTGTAAGGGGATAGCTAGTCCCCTGGCCTTGGGAGAAATATAGGAAAAGCCATTCGTGGGCAGGACCTTTGTCCCACACAGCTGTGTCTGCGATGCAACACATCGTATTCACCGGAGGTGTGAAGTGTTCGCCCCTGACGTGTGCAGTGTGCGTCCATCCCATTGATAATGCCTGCCAAGGGAAAAGGTAAATCCAATTAGTTGAAAGAGCTTCTCGCTGTGGGCAGCAAGTCAAACCTCAGGAGGTGTTTGGGTTCATTATTAGCCAGTGATTAGAAGGAAGATTTTCAAACAAATTATGAATTAAAAAAGTGGAGTAGGGGGTGGTCTGTCTGACTTCGTGATCAGTTGTATTCAGCCCCCACCGAGCCTCGACCCGGAGGCTAGTGAATTAATTGCTAAAGGAATTTGTATTTTTTTTCCCTCCTTGTCTTTTCCTTGCTCTGCTCTGTGATCAGCCATTGCCACTTATGAATTATGTATTGGTATAAAAGTGGGTGGGATCAGGGAGCAATTAAGTAATCCTGATTAATTCACATATCAGATCATTAGTCCATGAGAATCAGAGCCTGCTGTGCCCTGCCTGTCTTCGCAGGAAGGACTCCCATTATGGAGACAGTGGAGTGTACGTTGAAACCGAATGTGGGTACCATGACCTTTCTGTTTCTAGGATCAGCAGTGATAGCGTGAGTTAATAAAGCTATGGAATTTTGGAAGGGGACATTGTACTGGGGGAAATAAACCCAGAGGAGTGAGGAGAGGGTCCTGACAGAGAAGGAACCTGAGCTCTGCAGGGATAGGCATTTGATTCTGGCCTTTGCCCCCCTTCCTTGGCCAAGCAGGGGTTAAATTCCTTAAGCCCCATTTCTGTCTGCAAAGCCAGTATTACTGTATGAGGTTGTTCAAAAAGGTAAGTGACATGAAATGGCGTGCACAGTGCTGGTGTGCGGAAGTGTCGATGTTGGATTGGGTTGAAAGTCCCTAGAGTTGGGATTGTACATGTAGAATTCCCTCCCTCCCGCCCTCACTCAAAAATACCAACCACCTGCTGGGTTAGCTTTTTTTTTAGCAAGGCATGTTTAGATCTTGAACACAAAGAAGAGCTTTCAGGTGTAAATTGGGGTTCTTTTGGGTTGGCTACGCAGCAGGTGGCCCTCGGGCCGCCCTTAGGGGCAGGGCCCCCGCAGTCTGCTGCTCTGTGCGGGACCCAGAACCCAGACGGCGGGCCTGGGCAGGGTTCTGAGAACGCTTCCTTTTCCCTCCCTCCCCAGCCTCCGGGCAGGGCCTGCTGAGTCCGGGAGGCAGTGTTGTCTGATGGAGTTAGAGTGAGAAACTCGGTTTTGTGATTTCACTGGTCACACCTTGTCTGTTTCTAGCTCTTCGCATATTTTAAGCAAATTAAGCGTGAACACCAGGACCTCCTAATGCTTTTGTGTTGTGGGCTCACCCTTGCCACCCGGGAGGTGGAGGCGGGGGAGGTGGCTCCTGTGACTTCTTGAGCTAAAGGTGCCCTTCTGTTCCCTAGCACTCCATGTTTACAGCAATCCATAAGCACTACACCTTGGATGAATGGAAGCTGTTTGCTGCTAATCACCCCACATGTCTGCCGGTAAGAGTACACCCTGGGTATAAAGGACATTGCTTGCAGAGGGGGGATTTGAATCAGCAGCGGAAAGATGTGCGGAGTCCTTAGAGAGACCTGAGCAAAGGCAGTAGGGGGCCCCTCCCTTCATGAGCCAAGAAAATCCTTGTCCGTAGCCTGTTTTGAAAACGTAGGCTGCCCCTAACAGGAATATCTGTTCCCTTGTTTTTCCCTTGAAACATTACACATTATGTCATGAGAGCCTGTGGAAGGGACCCGTTCTGTCTGAATGGTTTTTTTTGGCCGGAGGGAGAACATCTAATTACAACAAGTTGTTTTGGAGTGGAATAGACAAAGTGCCTGGGAGGAAGCTGCGAGAAGACGGATGCTAACGAGAGCTGGCGTGGACGTGAAGAGCAGGGAGCCCTCTGCCTGGCTGCTGGGAATGCAGATCGGGGCGCTTGCTCTGGAGGCTGGTTTGGCAGTTACTCAGGTTAGACACCCAGTGCCGTGCGACCCAGCAAGTCCATTTCTACGTGGAGACCTCACCGATAGAGCACTATGTGGCCCCACCGAAGCCCATACCCAAGGGCTTGTCACTGCGTTATTCGTAAGAGCTCAAAGGTAGACATCACCCAGGTGTCCGTGATCCCGTGAATGAATACACAAGACCTGTTAGGTCCATGCCGGGCACTCTTCATTCATCCATCAGAAGGAGTGGAGTCCTCACTCATATGCCACAGCACGGACGAACCGTGAGAACACTGTGCTGCGTGAAAAAGCCAGGCGACGAAAATCTGTGTCTGTTTACACGAAATGGCAAACCAGGCCAACCTCCGGAGACAGAGTAGATTTTGGTCATTGCCTAAGGCTGGCGGGGGAGCAGGGAGGTGGGAATTTGAGGGTGAGGGCTAACCCATGCGGGAGCGACCGATGTTTTGGGGTGACCCATGTTTTAAAATTGTGATGGCGGATACACGACTCTGAATATACCAAAAACTATTGGACTGTGCTAACTGGGTGAGCTGTGAGGTATGTAATTATATCTCAATAAAGCTGTTATTAAAAAAAAAAGGCAGTTCGAAAAGAAGAAAAATCCCTATTATTATGTAGCACACCTGACTTGCCACCTGGCGTTCTGGGCCAGCGCCCACAGAGAAGTTTCTTTGCGTTGGAGACGCTGCTCTCCTTGTCATCAGATCGTGTGTGATTAGGAAGTGACTTCACGTGGCACTGCTTTTGAGCTGATGCTGGCCTGTTTTTCTCCCCCCACCCCGGCTGCTCTGTATGTGGATTTTGATTCATGAGACGGTGGTTTTGGAGATACAGTCATTTTGGCTTACTGCCAGGTCTTTTCGTTTTTCCCACAGTGTGTTTGAAATGACTTCTAATTGCAGCACCTTCTTCCTCTCTTTCTAAGTGTAAGAGTTGCCATGGGAAGGCAACTGAGCGGCCACTCTGCCGTGGAGAGCTGCGAACACTGACAACCCCCACTTGCAAACCTGGGATGACCCGAGCCATTTGAAAAGCACCAGCGGCCATTTTATTGCAGGTCAGATAACAGGCGCCACCAGGACCGACGACCCCCACTCTCAATCTGGACTGTCTCAAACTGGAATGCCTCACCATGGGATTCAGCATCCCCCTCCCCACCGAAGCAAACAGCCAACTGAATCCTGCCACCGTCCAAAGATGCCCATACGTGGCTATCAGCCCACCTGAGCTCAAACCCGGAACTTCTGCACCCATGAAAGACCTTGCTCTCCCATATCAGGCGCGACTCCCCTGACTCCCCGCTCCAGAGTCACGGAACCTCGCCCGGGAATCGCCGATCCCAATAAAGGCCTTCTTGGCCCCATAATGTGGTCTCTTTGTCCTCCCATCTCTGCCTCCATCTATTAAACCTTACACTAAGGAGTTTGGAGAGTAATGATTCTTTTTTTTTTTTTGTCATACCTCCGACTCCCGTATTGTCGATTGGCACCCTGGCACCTGGCACCATGACCAGCTGTGATCGTTTGGCTTCCCACTTTGCCACCACCTTCCTCCCCCCGCCGCCGCTGCCGCCGTCACATTAAAGGCTAATTAAAAATGTCGAATTCTCGGTAACACTGAGAGAAATGAACCAATCTCAAGTTCCGCTTGCCAAACCCGAACAGCAACGAAAGGGAAAATGGGAAAGGTCGCGCTGCCCTAGTGGGAGGGACGGTTGGGGCTGGCGCTTCTTAGAATGTCAGCGGCAGCACTGAAAACTGGTGCCAACGCAGAGAACGAGAATACACATGGATCAGGTGGCCAGGCTGTGTACACACGGTATCTGGGTTGTCACTACATTGTTGTGACTCAGGGGCACTCCTGGGCAGTCACAGAGGATATGCACGTAGGTCCCCCATCTGGGACTTCTGACTTAGAGAAGTGACATAAAACATTCTCATAAAAGGGGAGATGCCGACTCTGGGCAGAATCCCATGGCTTAGTGGCACTAAGGCATAAATTACTAAAAACACATTTTTCCCGCAAAGAGCAGATTTTCACAGGAGGGGGTGGGTTGGAGAGCGTCGGTGCTGTGGAGGTTGGGGAAGGGGGTGTTCCCAAGGAGCGTTTGGTGGCTCCAGATGTGACAGATGCAGTTGGGAAAGATCATTTCAGGCTTAATGGGTTTTTTGCATTGTTTGGACATTTTTCTCTTTTAGTAGGAGCCCTGGGTCTTGCAGCTCTTTGCATAGGTTACGATTTGCATGTTGTGATACTACTGGATTGGGTGTAAAAATGAAAGTAAGACGGATGGGGGGCTGGGTGGCGCCATCGGTTAAGTGTCGGACTTCAGCTCAGGTCATGATCTCACAGTTTGTGAGTTCCAGCCCCGCGTTGGGCTCTGGGCTGGCAGCCAGGCAGCTGCTTGAGATTCTCTCTTTTCCTCTCTTTGCCCCTCCCTCTCTCTCTAAAAAGAAATAAACTTAAAAAGAAGAAAAAGGAAGGAGTTCTATCAGAGGAGTTTTAGGCATCTTCCCCTCCCCCCTGCTTCCTGTGCAAGATGCTCAGGGGGTGGCCACAGCTTTGGCTGGAGGAGGCCCGTGTTCACTGGCCATGTCTGGTTCTTCCTGCCTGTCCTCGTCTCCAGGAAGAGGAGAATTCACACCGGTTCCATAGTCCAGAGTTCCACATAGCTTGAAGAAATCAAGGAAAAGCCAAGGAGTGGGTTTCCTGAATAATTAAAATTGTATTTACTGGAGGGGCACCCGGGTGGCTCAGTAAGATGGGCATCTGACTCTTGATCTCAGCTCAGATCGTGATCTCGAAGTTTGTGAGTTTGAGCCCCGCATCAGGCTCTCTGCGGTTGGCATGGACCCTGCTTTGGATCCTCTGTCCCCTCTCCCTTTGCCTCTCCCCCACTTGTGCTTTCTCACTCAAAAATAAACACTAAAAAAAATGTATTTACTGGAAAGATTCTATGGCTGGGGTTCAGCATTAAGGACATATGCAGTTTACTGGGGGGAAAGGGAGCTGAAGCCAAGTGTAGTTAACCTAATGAACAGACCACGAATTTCCTTACCTCTTCTGTTGTGTGTTTCCTGAGCACATCTACCGTGTGTACTTGACCTGGGTACACCTCAAAGAGTCTCTTCGCCGTCCTCAGAGCATAGGAGAGTGGGTGGGGGCAGGGTCTGAGTTTTGACTGCTACTTACGCCTCAAGTCTTGTGCCTCTTCGTTTATTTTGGTACAGCACGTAGCTGTGAGTTCGGGCAGTGGGAAGAGCGACCTGGAAAAGATGAGCAGCATCTTAGAAGCTGTGCCGCAGGTTAAGTTCATTTGCCTGGACGTGGCCAATGGGTATTCAGAACACTTTGTGGAATTCGTGAAGCTGGTGCGTGCCAAATTTCCAGAACATACCATTATGGTAGGTATGGCGGAGTACCCTCCAGATGGGGGTGTGGGGGGCAGAGAGAGGCTTGTTTTCTGTGTGTGTGTGTGTGTGTGTGTGTGTGTGTGTGTGTGTGTCGGTGGTTTCTTGTTGAGACAAGTGGAGAATCATCACAAAGAGGCGGCGGCGATGGTAGGTCTGCAGACTGGCTCTGGATCCATAGAAAATAAAATCCACATCAACATCACAAGGTGTTGGCTTTTTATCTCTGCTACACGCTATCAGATGTTTCTTACCATGTGCTCCCCTCGAACAAAGGTTTGTGTCCTTCTTTAACTAAGGAGTTTATTTTTAAAATTTTTTTAATGTTTTTTTTTTCTTTTTGAGAGACAGAGACAGTGCGAGCAGGGGAGGGTCAGAGAGAGAGAGGGAGACACAGAATCCGAAGCAGGCTCCAGGCTCTGAGCTGTCAGCACAGAGCCCGACACAGGGCTCGAGCCCATGAACCGTGAGATCATGACCTGAGCTGAAGCCGGACGCTCAGATGACTGAGCCACCCAGGCGCCCTAGGCTGTCTTTCGTGTCCTTTCCCAATTAGGAACATCTTCACTGGTCAGAAAACTGTATTTGTGTTTCCCAGGCAAGGTGGATGTACTGAAAAAGGGACCAGATGCTCTCGGGGGGAAATTTGGGCTTTTGGAAAATCTGTGTCATAATCACGTGTGTCTTTAGTTAATATGACAATTACAGGGTGGCCACTAGATAATTTACCTGTGTCTCCATTTTTTTTTAATTTTGAAGTTTATTTCTCCTCGTATCTTATCAGCGTAAGGAAGTTGGAACCCAGGAATTTTTTCTCTTAGTGGAGTTAAGTCTTCTGTTAAGGATGCACAAGGATTTTTTAAATGTGTATTGTTATGCTTTCCAATTACAGGAGAAGAAAGAGTCAAGAGTTTTCCCAAGGCCAGTCCACTGTACAGTAGGAGAGGTTGGTAGGAGAGGTTGGGTGGGAGACTGAAAACTTCATTTTACCCTCCCTGACAGTGCTGTGACGTCACTGGTGTTTCTCCTAACGGTCATACCGCTTGTTGAGTACCTACCGGGTTTTAGAAAGTTCACATCTGTTCTCTGTCTGTAAGGAATGGAAGCTGCTGCCCGGTTGTGTCACTGAGGAGGAATTTTAGGCTCTCATCTGCTCTTACGCGGTGGAGTTTTCACAAGGTCACACCAGTGTGGACCAGCTAAGCTGGGGTTTGAAGCCAGGTCTGTCTGTGCCCAGTATCTGGTGTCTTGAGGTGCGTCTGCCCCCAGCCATCTGTGGTAACTTTTGCTCATGCAGGAGAAACTAGAAAGCTGGACTCCCGGGAAAGTGGAAGCCCCAGCCCTTCAGCTGAGACCGGGTAGTCCTCAACAGTATGTGGTATTAAATGTAGATTCTGTGAAACACCGCCTGGGTGACAGTAGAAAGAGTGTGACAAATATGTGTTGAGGAGACCTTTGTTTACTCCTTGTGGAGAAGGAGATAAGGCATTCCCTGGGCTGCTGTTGCCCGTCCTTCTTTGAGGTGGCATGGTCTACATCTTTCCAGATCTTTCCACGTCACCTCTAGTGTGTCAGTGGTGCTGGGGATAGACGTGACTGATGAATTTGGGAAGTTGTCCTTTACCTCCACTGGCATTTTAGGGGTTAAGAGGGAGTTCCGATGGGTCAGGCATGAGAAATGACTCGGATTTGGTGAGGCGACTCAGCGGTCCCACTTCCTTTCTCTTTAGTAATTCTTGCCTTAAGTTGTGAAGTATGACCTCCCTGCAGAAAAGTGCTCAGCAGCTGGAGGTTTAACAAATAGTCCTAGCATGGGGCGCGTGGGTGGCTCAGTTGGTTGAGCATCTGACTTCACCTCAGGTCATGATCTCATGTTTCGGCTTCCCACCTCGGCCTCTGTGCTGACAGCTCAGAGCCTGGAGCCTGCTTCAGATTCTGTGTCTCCCTCTCTCTCTGCCCCTCCCCAGCTCATGCTGTGTCTCTCAAAAATAAATACATGTAAAAATAAATGAAAAAAAAATAGTCCTAGCATTACGCAAGCTGTCCATTGTACCTACGCTCAGAAGCCCCTACTCCCACTGAAGATGGTTACCCCCACCCTGACTCTAGTGATCACTTCCTTCCTTGCATGTCTCAGATTTCACCACTGTTGGTCTCTTAACACTGTTTAATTGTGCCTGGTTTTGAACCTTGTGTAAGCAGTAACCCTGCCTGCATAGGTCTTGAGTCGTCTTTTGCTCCCCAGTATATTGAGAGACGGCCACATGGTTTTATGGAAGCCGAATGGCTCTCTGCGGGAACAACTCTGTAACTCTGTGTCCCACACGTGTCGCTTGCCCCTCCTCCTTGCTCTACTTTGCCGCGGGTTGTAACACCCTTAGAATCACTAACTTAGTGCCCCTGGAGTTGGTGTGAGCTCAGCCACACTGGGGAAGTCACGTAACCTTCTGAATCTCATTTTCTATACCCATAGAAAGAGGTCAAGGATACTAACAGCTGGAGAATTACGGTGGGGATATCACACGGCGTGACGTGTTGTCAACGGCGCTGTGTCCACAGACAGCAGTTCGCCGGGTGTGAGGACCACTGGGGGCATATGCCCTGAGCTCCGAGGCAGAGATGGAAGGTTGATGGAGAAGAAAATAGAAGGTGGGATGGGAAGGTTATTTGTTTTTGTTTTAAGACCAGAGAAAACATGTGTCGCTTCTTTCTGAAGGATAATGATAGCAGAAATCGGAGGCGCCCGGGGGGCTCAGTCGGTTAAGTGTCCGACTTCGGCTCAGGTCATGATCTCAAGGTTCTTAAGTTTGAGCCCCATGACGGGCTCTGTGCCGACGGCTTGGAGCCTGGAGCCTCTTTCGGATTCTGTGTCTCCCTCTCTCTCTCTCTGCTCCTCTGCTGCTCGAACTCTCTCTGTCTCTCTCAAAAATAAATAAACATAAAAGAAAAAGAAAAAGAAATCAGTTGGAGCCCCAGAGCTTTCTATCCTGTGCTCCCCGACAGTGGGCTATGAGTTTTAGCTCACAGCTGGCCGGGCCGAGAGCTGAGGCAGGCTGCCCGCTGTGCAGCCCAGAGAGCCCGTGTTCCACTCCTCAGAGATGTAGCCGAGGGGTCAGCCGTGCAGGAAGTACAAGGGAAAGGGCATTGTCACTAGTGCAGAGCCCCAGGGTTGCTATGGGGATGAGGCTGGGAGGGGGAGCTTGGTGCAGACTTCCCACGGCCCCGTGGGCACCCGCCACCAGCAAGTGCCCCTTTAGCGTCTGCTGGTTGGCTCAGGGATGGGTTTTCATTGTTCTTGTTGGTTTCCCAGGGGGACGTTGGCAAGGTAGATGGTTATTTCTAAGGCATTCTTTGCTTGCACTGACCCTTGAAATCTGTCATTCATTTGGAAACCTCTAGTACTCTTAACACCCTTGGTTTGGGGAAGTGGAATTTCTCTTGTGGCTTTTGGATGCATTGCCCTTAGCCAGTGGTTGGGGACTGAAAGGTATGTAATACAGATGCCGAGTGTCATTATGATCGTTCCAATGCAGTGAACAGAAGAGGTGCTCAGAAATGGGCATGGTAGGGGCGCCTGGGTGGCTCAGTTGGTTAAGTGTCTGACTCGTAATTTCAGCTCAGGCATGATGCTTCATAAGATTGAGCCTGGTGTTGGGGCTCAGGTCATGACACTTCATGAGATCGAGTCCTGTGTTGGCTCTGTGCTCGCAGCACAGAGCCTGCTTGGGATTCTCTCTCCCTTCCTCTCTGCCCCTCCCCTGCTTGCACTTTCCCTCTCTCAAAATAAAGAAAGATTTTAAAAAAGAAAAGAGGTGGTCCAGGTAGCGGCTGGGAGTTCTGGGCATCTGCAGGAAGGCATAAGGGGTTGACCTGCCGCCCCGTTTCCCCGTGCATTGTGGGTTTACGTGTGCACCCATTTTCCTCGCCTTTCACCTCAGACACTCCCTGCCCCTTGTAAGGAGGGCAGATGCAGGGATTTTTAGGACGCTTTGGCAGAGAAGGGTCCTGTGGAAGGGCTGGCTGTTGGAGCGGTGAGGTAAGTCCTCCAACCACGTGTTTGCCTGGCGGCTTTCCGAGAGGAAGGCAACGGTGAGTCCCAGGTACCGAAGAACCCAGCACGGGGCGGATGAGCCCCGGCTCTGGGAATGCTGTCAGGCCTTCGAGCACGGTTACTTGCGTCTACTCTCATTGATGTGAAACTCCATTTCAGGGAGCTCAGGGAACTTTCTGCAGATCACACAGCCAGGACGAGGTGGGCCTGGGCCTGGAGCCAAGTGGCCTCCCAGCTTGCGTCTTCTGGCTATGCCACACCGCAGCCGGACACCAAGCCCGCTGGAAAATGCTTCTGTGCTGGTGGCCCTCCCTGACGTCCTGAGGAGGGAGGTCGGTGGCACCTGATCCGTTCAGAGTAGACGAGAGGCCCAGCTCTGCGCCGCAGGGGAAATGCCACGTTAGCCACCGTTGCCCGAACCCCAGCTAGCCACGGGCACAGCCTCCTCGTTTCGGTGCACGTCCCGTGGCCAGTTGCATGTCTGCATTCTTGCTGCACACTCAGTGTCACCACCTGCTTGTCCCTCTTCCCGACGAGGCGGACGCTCTTTAGAATTCCCTGCAGGTTGTCAGCGTGGCAGCCTTACCGGTTGAAGCACAAGGGAGTGGATATGGCTGACAGACCATAACCTGCCAGGCCGAGTTGCCCGGATTTCCTGTTGTCGCCATCTTCCCGGAACTGTGGCAGGCACCCAGGAAGGGCCTCGGATCCGGGTGATGTTTGCAAGCCCCGCAGCAAACTTGGGTTAATGGGCCCTGAAAGGTGGTCATTGCCTTGATGGTATCTCCTGTTTCCCGCTTCCGTGGGTAGGTGTAGGGACACTTGTGTGCGCTTGGGAGAAGGTGCTGGCATTAACGTTCCGTCACCTTCTGTGAGAAGCCGGCAGGCTGTGACCCCACCGGCCAAACCTGGCCTGAGGCTCTTTTAGGCCCCCTGCCTTATCTCCTCCTTGAGAGAGGACTTTTCTTGGTACAGGGCCTCAGGAGAGCCAGTAAAACTGGGTAAAGAAGCTATTGTTTATTTCTTAAAAATTTTTTAATGTTTATTTTTGAAAGAGAGAGAGAGAGAGAGAGCGTGAGCATGGGAAGGGCACAGAGAGAGAGAGAGAGAGAGAGAGAGGGAGGGAGACAGAATCTGAGGCAGGCTGTAGGCTCTGAGCTGTCAGCACAGAGCCCAATGAGAGGCTCACACTCAGGAACCTCAAGATCACATCCTGAGCCCAAGTCAGATGCTTAGCCGCCGGAGCCATTCAGGCACTCGCAAGAGGTTCTTGTTTAATAGGTACAGACCTTCAGTTTGGGATGATAAAGAGTTGTAGGAGCAGATGGTGGTGATGTCTGCACAACAGCGTGAATGTATTCATTGCCGCTGCATTGTCCACTTAAAAATAGCTAAAAACAGTACATTTTATGTTACATATATTTGACCCCAATGAAGTCTTAAAAAGTAGTAATATAGAGAAAGCATTCTTTTTTTAATGTTATTTATTTTTGAGAGAGAGAGAGAGAGAGCGAGCAGAGGAAGGGGAGAGAGAGTCCCAAGCAGGCTTCGGACTGTCAGCGCAGAGCCTGGCATGGGGCTGGGCTCGATCTCATGACTGTGGACATCATGACCTGAACTGAAGTCAAGAGTCGGATGCCTAACCGACTGAGCCACCCAGGCGCCCCAATTCAGCAACCATTCTTAACTGGAGGGACTAGCATTGTCCTGAGCACCAACTGAGGGGCAAGCCCTGTCCAGAAAGTGAATAGAACTTTCTTTGTGAACCTTATCGGGACAGCACCAAGTGGGTGTGGTTAATCCCACTTGCTAGCAGCATAAATGGACTCAGAGCTCGCTCTTAGTGACATGGTATGTGTGGGGCGGCCAGTCCGTCCCAGGTCTTTCTGAACTCATGCTGCCTTAGATCTCTGGGTCTAAAGGAAAGCTGGAAAAATTGGGGCAAAACAGTCTTGGTTTTGCTTTTTGCCTGAGGACATCTTTTTAACCTTGTTGCTTTTCATAGTCTTTTCCCTGGGCCCCCATGCTCCCCTTGACCTGGAGGAGTGGGGGCCTGGACGTGCTCAGCCTTTCCTAGGAGAGAGGTGCCTGGTGGAAATGGCCTGCCTGGTCTGGTGCCCCACCATCCCGGGGGGTCCAGAGCTTGCGCTTTGTCACGAGTGCCAGGAAATGAGTGTGTGCCTCAGATGCAGCCACTTTCCGTCATGCTATCTGTGTCACGTAGGCGGTGCTGGGGGCCCAGATGGGCTGGATCCTGGCTAATCAGCCTGGCCGGCTCGTGCCCGCATCCTCCTGAGTCACCCCCATGCACAGCTTCCTGGGCCGGGACTGGGGCCATTCCCTGACCAGAGCTTGTCCTGTGGTCATTGTCATTTCTGATTTTGCCTTTCTCCTTTTTCCCTTAGTTTTGCTTTCCTTGGTTTCCAACTTGATGGGCCAGCTTTTTGCTCCTGAAGGTGGAAACTCACCTGTCCTGCCTGTTTCCTCAGTATTTTTTTTTAAGTGTATTTATTTATTTTGAGAGAGAGAGAGTGAGCAGTGGAGGGGCAGAGAGAGAGGGAGTCCCAAGGAGACGCCACACTGTTTTCGCAGAGCCCAATGCAGGGGCTCGAACTCACAAACCATGAGATCATGACCTGAGCCGAAACCAAGAGTGGGATGCTTAACTGACTGAGCCACCAGGCGTCCCCCCTTGTTGATTTTGTTTTTAACAAAATTTAGATTTCACTATTTCCTTCTCTTCCCCCTAACATTATACAGAAATCCCTTAAGCATTTTCTGGTGCAAACTAACCAATCTTAAAAACACCACATAGGTGAACTGTTCCCATTTCAGTTCACAGATTTGCAGTTTTACACTGTTATAAATAAACAACATACATCCTTGTAGTTAAATCTTTGATGTCAGCTACGATTATTCCCTTGGGAGAGGATCCTGGAAGTAACTGACCAGATCAAAGGACGTATGCAGTTTTGCGTTTGTTCTATATGGACAATTGCTTTCCAGAAAAACTTGTACTAAAGTAGATGTTGCACCAGCGGAGATAGTGTCTGTTTTCTCCTTAGTGTTTAATGTTTATAGTCGTTGATAGTTTAAGTGAAAGGTAGTACCTCACTGGTGCCTGAATTTGAATTGCATTCTTAGTGAGGGTGAGCACTTTCCCTGTGTTTATTGGCCACTTAAATTTATTAAAAAATTTTGTTTTAATGTTTGTTTATTATTGAGACAGAGAGAAACAGAGCATGAGGAGGGGAGGGGCGAGGGAGACACAGAATCCGAAGCAGGCTCCAGGTTCTGAGCTGTCAGCACAGAGCCCGATGCGGGGCTTGAACCCACGAACTGTGAGATCACGACCTGAACAGAAGTCGGACGCTTAAACCACTGAGCCGCCCAGGCTCCCCTTTAATTAATTTTTTTTTGTTTGTTCATGTCTTTTGACAGTTCTTTTGTGAGTTGTTAGCACTGTTTTTTTTTTTTGCAGATTTAGGAGAGCTTTTATAATGTTAGTTAACCTTTGTCATGCATACAGGTGTTTTCCTCTGCCACGTTATTTGCCTGTTACTTAGGGTTGTTGATTGTATGAAACGTGTGTGTTTGTACGTACGCGTGTATCTTTCACTTTTATGCTTATTCCAGGTAATTTGAGGCGTTCTAAATCCGGGAGGACACAACTTTTAATTTAACTCTGGAATCCATCTGAAGCTTGTTTTGGGGACACAGTATCCTCAGTGCTCTGGTCTTGTTTCTGGACCATCTAGCATTTTCCATTGTCCTATGTCATGGGATCAAAGCAGTGTTGAGCCTTCCTCATTCACTTTTCCAAGATAGTTTATACAGAGTTAAAAGTCACTTGGTCTGGGTTAAAAAAAGAAAAACTACCCACTTCCTTCCCCGGGAATGAATTCACTGAAAAGACAGTGGGGCTTCAAAGCAAAAAAAAAAAAAAAGAAAAGAAAAAAAAAGAGTGACATGAGATGCATTTCCCAGAATAAGACTTTGTACAGTTGTGAAAATTCAGTCAGGCATCTCGCCAAGCATCCTATGTACCAGCTGGAGAATTCACAGGGCAGGGAGTCGTAATGAAAAGGGCTATTTTCGTGCTCCCAGGCTCCTGCGGTGAAGGAACTTGCATGATGTCCAAACCAGATGCATCTTTCTGGTGTTTAGCTTCCGCTGCATCCTGGTTTCCATGTTTATTCTTGGGGCCACAGCCTCGTGTTCTGAAATCAGAGCGTGCTGCGGTGCTGCTGGTCCGCCAAAGCTCAGCTGCCCTTTCCTATCTAGGTGGGGCCGGCCCTGGGGCGGACACCCCGGCATTTTCCATCGGTGAGACCGTCGCTGGGTTTCCTCATTCTGAGCCCCGAGAGTTCCTTAGAAGTTCTTCAGGGGTTTTATAGTCTCTGAAACATATTCCCAACAGGAAATGTTACGATCACCTGAAAGAGCATTTCATCGCTTGTGTGTATTTGACTTCCCCGCAAGATTTTGTGTTGGCCCCCATGGGCACGGTCAAAAGCTCTGACCTAGATCATCTCGGGTCTCTTGTAGTTCTAAAATTATACGCCGGCGTACCTTCTGCTCCCAGCTCGCTGGGTGTGGTATCGGTGTTGGAGTGTGTGTTCCTAGCGCCTAGAGGAGCAACGCAGGGAAACGTCCTGACCCACCGACTTGAGATTTCATGTAGAATCAGGAATTGAGTCCATTGCTTCCCCTCCCCCCTCCTTTCGGCCCCAGGCTGCGTTGCGGCTTTGGACATTCTCATATGCCCTCACGTGGCTGTGCGTCCAGGTGCGGGTACTTCATTCAGCCATCTTTGTATCGCCAGGAGTTCGTGATCGTAGGCTGTGTTCTCTCTGTCTCAGGCCGGGAACGTGGTGACAGGGGAGATGGTAGAAGAGCTGATTCTTTCTGGAGCAGACATAATCAAAGTGGGCATTGGACCAGGTAAGGCTTGCTGGGAAGGCCAGCAGAGGCTCTTGGAGGGGCCCTGGGATGTGGGGCTGGGGGAGACTGGAGACGGCCAGGAGGGAGCCTGTGGGTGACCCCACCACGAGGGTAAAGTGCATTTCATTGGAAGTATGACACCACTTTTGGAAGTTGAGCTTCCAGAAGGTCTTTTAGGACATGTCACTGGGTTGCCACCAGGGTATGTCTTGAAGGAGCCGGGATGTGGGTAGAATGTGAGGTGCTGGTTTTAGAGCATTAATGTAAAGCAGAGAATGCAGACGTCATTAATGATCTTGTATACCTTGAAGAGGAAGGTGAGAGGGCAAAGAATCATGGGGACAGTTAATGGACATGAATGACTCAAGTCATTGCACAGAGGCATGCACCTGTGAGGCCACATTTGAACTTGACTCCTGGCCCAGTCAGTTACTACCCCTGGGTCCTCACCTGATCCATAAGCATCTTGGATTTTGCCCATATTCTCGTAGGCATTCTCTCCCAGGAGCACCCATTGGCATCTTGAATGGAGAAACAAGGCAGAACCCTTCTGTCCTTATATTGGGTGGTACCATCTTCTCTTGGGGCCAGTTGGCGTTCACCTTCTCCTTTGGCTGTACACAAACATGAACTTTCATGTTTTCATATTCTTCCTTGCACATCCATTACTAAACAAATACTGAAATTGGAGGGAAGGAAAGAAGGTATACATTTTCAGCTGGGAATAAAAAATAGCAAAGATTTTTTTTTTTTTTAAATATCACCCATTCAAAAAAACACTATCAAAGAAGGAAGCAAACCATAAAGCAATGCACGAGGAGTGTGGGAACTCACTGCTGGAGGCTGAAGACCTCATTGGGTTGTGACTTGGCCCAGTTAGCAGCCTGGAGGGGCCAGGATGTATATGAAGAGTCTTGTGGGCCCCTCAAAGTACGTGAGTATTTAACATACAGGGACATTGTCAAGATCGGGCTTTTGAAATTGCTGCACAAGCCAATGGATAACATCTGAGCAAGAGGAAATGCAGCTCTGGTCTTCACTGGGCGTTGGTCATCTTTGAAAAGTCCACGAGAGGAGAAGACCCAGTTCTTACTTATAAAGAGCTCTCCACTTAGGATGTCATAGACTGGGCTACTAATAGAATAGGTTCCAAGCAGACGGGGACACTCCCTGGTCACCTGTATAATCAGAAATAGTAGCAAGTGTGTTCTAGCCACCGCTGAGGTGGGTGGGTGCTTTGCAGGGTGTGAAGAGTGAGCAGTCCACTGGGCTCTCAAAGAGCCGTTCTTGATGTGATCTTGAGCGTTCAGCTGCACTTGTTTCCTTCGTGCATGTCCTCCACGCGTACATGATGTTTCCCCAGAAGATTTGTTGCATTTCCCTTATCTCTGTGTGTGCCGCCCCCCACCCCTCCCAGCCCGGGTGGGGCCGTCTATGAGAACAGAAAGGACTAAACAGAGTACAGAGCTTTTCTGGAGCCTTTACATTGATTGCAGATGCTCATTACATTTCACGAAGTCTTTTAGTGTAAAAACACTGAGTATTCTCCATGTGAACAACAGCATTAAAAATGAGCACCCCTCTCCGGTAACTGGAAGGAAAAACATGTATCCAACTTCTCCTTTGGACCTGAGCATTAATCAAGACCATTCCCATGCCTTGTTTGATGGCACTTTCCAAGAAAGGTGATCAACCCGACCGCCATAGGTCTGTCACGTGGGCAGAGCTCTGGGACCCTGCCGTGATCCCTGCCTTCCTGCAAGGATCCAGCCATGGCTGGGACAGAAGGCGAAAAGCCAGGGATGGAGCAGAAATGATGAATGAATTCTATGCTGCAGGCCCGGTGGTGGCGGGAGGGGTGGTGCAGAAGGTGCCTCGGTGGAAAGAGGAGCTTCCCGGCTCCAGGATTGCAAGCGACACCTGTTGTCAGGATGGACATCAAGAGATGTATTCTGCCCTGCCACTGGACGGGGACAGGGGGAAGGGGGGTCCCCCGTGCCTCTCAGGTTTTCTTGCTGAATCCAGTCCTGGAAGTATAGACACAGTTCTCTCTCTGATCCTGTCCTTGAAGATACCGGCAGAGATTTGGGGCGGTGGGTGCGCGAAGGCATTGTTAGGGGGACCAGGATAAGAGGAAGGGTTCCAGGCACCTTGTCCCCAAGCGTGGTTGGCAGTGGAGTTCAAGCCCCATCGGTTGAGCCGTGAAGCATGTGGCTTAATTTCACGCATTCTTTTGGAGACTATTTATAGCCGCCTTGCTATGCACCAGGCTCTGTTCTCAGCGCGGATCTGCAACAATGAATATCCAGGGAGCTTACCATCCAGCAGAGAAAACAGAGTGCCTGCATTCTTACTTGAATAATTATTTAAATGCTTGTTTTGAAGTGAGTGTTATGTCAGAACAACCTGCTCCCCCTCCCCGCCACGTGGTGACATTTAAGACGAAGCCAGAAAGATAAGGGCTGGCAGGTCCGGGGGCTTGGTTCACAGGGAGCACTGGACAGAGAGAACATGGAAGCCCGGTATGGCCGGTGCGTGGGGATCAGGAGGGAGGGGGGTGGCAGAGGAGGGCAGCAGGGGGACATTCGGAAGTTCAGTCTGGGTGACCTTGGGGTGTAGGGGCGCTAACAAGCCCTGAGCAGGGGTACCCATGCTGGGGATGGTGGTGCTCTTGGCATGACTCGGCCTGGATATAGAGGATGATACTCTGCTGACGGGTCGGTCGGGGCTCGGGGTGACTGGGGGAAGGCAGAGAGCAGAGGGCAAGGGGGTGAAGGCATCCAGGCGGCTAGTCCTGAAGCAGCAGCTGACCCTGCAGCCCAGGCTGGACTGGGGCTCTGGACAGGGTGGGCCGTCGTGAAGCCCGAGGCCGGGGCCTGTCGACAGACCTGGTGGGGAGCAGGTGCAGGGAGGGGGCTAGTGCCGCTCCCTTCACCCCAAGGCTCACTGCTGTCCCCACGGGCCCCGTGGCAGCCCCCTGGCAGCCCCAGACTGGCAGTTTCACAGGCGAGAGTGTGAGGCCCAGAGAAGTTAGAAATTGATCAAAACTGGAGGTAAAGAGGCCGTGGGAGGAGCCTGAGGGGTCCCTTGAAGCATACTGTGGTCGTGAGGAAAAGTGAGGTACTTGGAAAGGGACGGAGTGTCCGCAGGGACAGTCCATGTGGCCTTGAGGCAGGGGCTGATGGCACAG
>NC_043706.1:12676466-12681021 GCF_006229205.1 Suricata suricatta | reverse complement strand
CTGGCAGTTTCACAGGCGAGAGTGTGAGGCCCAGAGAAGTTAGAAATTGATCAAAACTGGAGGTAAAGAGGCCGTGGGAGGAGCCTGAGGGGTCCCTTGAAGCATACTGTGGTCGTGAGGAAAAGTGAGGTACTTGGAAAGGGACGGAGTGTCCGCAGGGACAGTCCATGTGGCCTTGAGGCAGGGGCTGATGGCACAGGCGAGTGACAGTGACAGGTAATGGGGGGAGGCAACAGCAGTCAGCGGTGGGGGGGGCGGGGGGACAAGAAGGGATGAGGCTGGATGGTGAGGTTCTGACCTCCTGCCCCTCCCCCGGGCACAGTGGGGCAGGGCTGTGTGCCGGTGGCGGATGCTCGTTTTGTGTCATGTTCTGCTCGTTCTTAACCGTCTCTCTCTGGGCTGCACTTCTCCCACCACCCAGGTTCCGTGTGCACCACCCGCACCAAGACGGGGGTGGGCTACCCCCAGCTGAGTGCCGTGATCGAGTGCTCGGACTCTGCCCACGGCCTGAAGGGGCACATCATCTCCGTAAGTCTCCGGTGGGGCAGGGGTGGGGCGGGGAGGTGGGTGTGGGAATGTCTCGGGACTTTGGGGAGGCCCCTGCTCCTTGGCCCCTCATCCACGTAGCATCCTGTGGGCTTGGCAGCGAGCCGGGCATCTTGGTCACGGCGGCGACACCTGGCAGAGACCCAGGCCCCGCTCCGCACTTCCTCTGCACCGATGGAAGCGGGCACAGTAGTCAGGAACAGCTCAAGGCGGTGGTAGCATGATGGGGGTGACACGGCGGGGAGGGGGGGCTCTGAGAGAACAAGAGGGCTGTGATTAGTTTGCTACAAAGCACCCCAACCGGGGGGTCAAACAAGAGCCAGTTGTGGAGGCAAGAGGTCTGAGATCGAGGTTTCCGCAGGGTCACCAGGGCTGTGGGGAAGCGTCTGTCCCAGCCTCTGCAGCTTCTGGTGGTTTCTTGGCTGGCAGTCCCATAGCCCCGTGTTCCTGTGGTGTCCGCCCCGTGTGTGTGCGTGTGTCCACGTTTCTCCTTTGTGTGAGGACACCAGGCGTGTTGGACCAGGGGCGCACCCTCCTCCAGGACAACCTCACCCTAGCTCATCACGCCTGCAGCGCTGTCCGATGTGCTGGTGACCGGTCCCTGGCTACCGGAGTCAGAGCAGGTGCAGGGCCTTGTTGGGGACCAGAAGTTATGTTTCTCAGGGCTAAGAACAGATGGGAAGGGGTGAGGCGAGGCAGGGCCCGGGGTCTGGCAGCACTTGCAGGAGGCTCCTGGAAGGACAGCGGCGTGGTGCTCAGCCACCACACAGTAAGGATGGAGCGAGTGAATGAGTGCCGAGTTGCAGTCTGTCCTCAACTCTGCCTGACTTCCGCTCCACCTTTGCTGACGTGACTACCATTCAGATAGACGGAGAGATGCAGGCTTGCTTGTTCCTTCCAGATGAGACGCTCAGAGCAGGACAGAGCAGGTGGCATATAATCTGGCTTCCACTTGTGTGGATGTTTTTATAAATACATATACATACACACATGTATACATTTGTACGTGTATATAAAATGAATATATTAAATGAAACCTTCAGACCTTTTCAGTGTTCAGTTGCTAAGCCGGGCTCTCACATTAGATAATTGGTAGGCGATTTAAAAACAACATACAGGGGTGCCTGGGTGGCTAAGTCAGTTAAGCAGCTGGCTTCGGCTCAGGTCATGATCTCACGGTTTGTGAGTTCGAGCCCCACATCGGGCTCTGTGCTGACAGCTTGGAGCCTGGAGCCTGCTTCAAATTCTGTGTCCTCTTCTCTCTCTGCCCCTCCTCTGCTCATGCTCTGTAGCTCTGTCTCTCAAAAATAAATAAACATTAAAAACAACAACAACAGGGGCACCTGGGTGGCTCAGTCGGTTAAGCATCTGACTTCAGCTCAGGTCATGATCTCACGGTTCATGGGTTTGAGCCCCGTGTCAGGCTCTTTGCTGACAGCTCAGAGCCCGGAGCCTGCTTCAGATTCTGTATCTCCCTCTCTCTCTGACCCTCCCCTGCTTGCACTGTCTCTCTCTATGTCCCAAAAATAAATTTTAAAAAACATGAGAAAAACAACAACACACAAATTTGTCAAACAAATGACATATCCCTGCAGAGTGACGTCTTGTTGATTTCAGCTCAGTGCACCAGCCTGCTGATGTTTGATTTCTGGACTTGCTTTGGGGATATAGTAATATGCTTTACAAATGCCTACATGCATGCTACCTCGTGTTGAGCCTCACCCCAGCAGTTGATCGCTATAGCTGTTGATTCCCCAGAGCTGGGGTCCTGTCCTCACCTTGCAATGCAGTGCAGATTTCCTGTGCTCCTTCTAATTCCTCATGCAAGCTTTTCATCCATCCATCCATCCAACCAGCAAGGTTTTTTTTTTTAATTTTTTAATGTTTTTTAATTTATTTTTGAGGACAGAGAGATACAGCGAGAGCAGGGGAGGGTCAGAGAGAGAGGGAGACACAGAATCTGAAACAGGCTCCAGGCTCTGAGCTAGCCACCAGCACAGAGCCCGATGCAGGGCCCAAACCCATGAACTGTAAGATCATGACCTGAGCCGAAGCCAGACGCTTAACCGACTGAGCCACCCAGGCGTCAGCAACCCAACCAGCAAGTTTTTATGGAACACCTCCTAGGTGCTAGAAGCTGGAATAAATGATGGAAGGTTTATTGGTTGCTGAGAGTTGTAAGGACCTCCTCTCATTACCCCTTCCCTGAGCTCGTGTCCCAGGGCCCCGATGAACACGCATTCACTGAGACGTAAAGCCCTTTGCTGAATGCGGTGATCCAGCCCTGAGATCCCCAAGCTGCATCAGTCTCCAGTATGACGTAAGATAGTGGTTCCCAGGTCATCACTTTGGCCTTGTTTTGGGCTGGCTATGTTGAGTGCCACCACGGAAGCTTTCTTAAAAAGACATCCCTGGACCCCATCTTAGGAAAGTCGACTCCTCTGAGGTTGGCCACAAAAGCAGCAGGTGTAATTTAGTCATAAATTTCTGTTATGTGATAATTTTCACCATTAAGAATCTTCATCAAAATAGAGAAGCATCCAACTTCAGCTCAGGGCATGATCTATGAGTCATGAATTTGAGCCCAGAGTCAGACTCTGTGCTGACAGCTTGGAGCATGGAGCCTGCTTCCAATTCTGTGTTTCCCTGTCTCTCTGTCCCTTCCCCACTTGCACTCTGTCTCTCTCTCTCAAAAATAAATAAACATTACAAAAATTGAAAAAAATATGGACAATGTATCATATATAGTCCTTGAATGGCCACCATTTCCAAATCAGTGAATGTCCAGTGGATGGTTCTACTATGAACGTGTTCTGAGTTCCCCACACTCATGTCTTCTAGAAACTTCACATCTCCTTAGTTGATGGACTTGGGATCTCTTTATCCAGCACCACCTCATAGAGCCTTTATTTAGCAATTCTTTCAGTGTAGGGCCCAGGCCGGCCACATCGGTATCTCCTAAGAACTTGTTAGAAATTCTCGGACCTGGCTCCGACCTGCTGAATCAACTGATTGGCAGCTCTGAAGGGGAGGCCCACGAGCCTGTGTTAACAACCCCCCAGGTAACCGTGATGTGCTCTCAACTTTGGGAACCGCTGGTTTCTGTAGTAGGGAGGCTCCGCTACTTTGGTGGGGTCAGGGTTCAGGGCCAGGCCTTATCAGCAGGTCCCCAGGGAGTAGCTTCTCTGAATTTGGCAGTTAGAGATAGTGACGGCCCAGGCTTGTGGTCCTGGTGCCCCCAGGCTCTCAGTAATAGTGGGAGATTTCCCAGATGGAGTCAGAAGTTCAGTTGTGGCCAGAATACCAGGTGAAGTTCACAGACTCATGGGGGACCTGTCCACTTGGCCGGAGCTCATCCCTCCTGGCTAGATGGTGTCTCCCACTATCCCATTGATAGGGGTTCACAAGTAGGTCCCATTGATAGGGGTTCACAAGTAGGTTTCTCGCTTGGCAGTCCTCCCTAAACCCTCTGGAAACCCACCAGATGTTTTGGACCCTGCTACTCTGTCCGGTCTCCTTCCAGCTGTCAGTTTGCACTTCAGGTGCTGAATTAGCACATCCGTGCTGTTGAAATTCAGAAAAGGAAGCCACTGCATGGGGCTCTTTGCAAGTGCTTACTTACACTTGAGAGGCTGGACTTGAATTAGGTTTCTATTTATTATGGCCCACATGGGGTTCTGAGAGGCAGAGCTGTAAATTCAGGACACCCCCTGCGTAGGTGAAGATCAAAGTGTGACTGGTGAGTTTTGTCTTGTCATCCTTGGCTAGGGACATCGCACAAAAAAGTGGATTTTAAAGGTGGAGACAGCCGTAGAAGAAGGAATGGCTATTAATTATTTATTGAGCATCTATTACCTTCCAGGCACAGATCACTTATAGTTTCTAATCCTTGGAACAACCTGACAAACGAGCTGTTAACTTCACTTGACAGGTGTGTTAGCGTTCTGTAGAGAACCAGGACCAGTCCTGGGCGGGGGGGGGGGGGGGGGGGGGGGGGGGGGGGGGGGGG
>NC_043706.1:12635000-12676366 GCF_006229205.1 Suricata suricatta | reverse complement strand
GGGCGGCAGAGGAGGGAGAGGGAGTATTCATTCTAAGGAACTGGCTCCTGTGATTATGGGGGAGTGAGAAGCCCCAAGATCTGCAGGAGGAGTTGCTAAGCCAGCGATCTAGGAGAGCTGGTGGTCTAGTAAATAGTCTGAGTCAGAGTCTGAAGGCCTGAGCGCAAGGAGGAGCTGATGTTTCAGTTGGAGTTACTGTCCAGTTCAGAGGCCGTCATTCAGGAAAAACTCATTTAAGGAGGCTCAGCCCTTTGTTCCATTCAAACCTTGAGCTGATGAGATGGGGCCCACCCACACTGGGGAGGACACTTAGTCTACCAGTTCAAATGTTAATCTCATTCAAACAAACAACCAACCAACCTCCCAGGGGCCCCTGGGTGGTTTAGCCAGTTAAGTGTCTGACTTTGGCTCACATCATGGTTTCATGGTTCATGAGTTCGAGCCTCATGTCGGGCTCTCTGCTATCAGCGCAGAGCCTGCTTTGGATCCTCTGTCCCCACCCCCTCTCAAAAATAAACATAAAAAAAAAAACAACCCTCCCAGAAATGACCAGACTAATGTTTGGCTACATTTCTGGGCAGTCTGTGGCCTAGCCCAGCTGATACACAACGTTAGCCATCACAACCAGACAAGGAACTAAAAGCCTTGGGATCTTATGTGACTTGTTCAGGTCACTGCCGGCAATGGCAGAGCCAGCACCCACGCAGAGGTCTCTACCTGTCCAGTGTTCTACGTCTTCCCTTGACGGCCCCCTCCCCCGCTTAGAAAAGAAGGAGGCTTCAAGGGAGGGAAAAAGAAAGTCTTGCTGAAGTCACAGAAGGTGCAGGTGGGGACGGGCCCCCGTCTGTTCGTTTCCCATACCAGTTCCATCCTATTTCCACCTCCTGCTGGGGGAGACATCACCTTCTTCTGCTCTTCCCGCTGGTCCTTCTCCACACGGCCCCGCGCGTGGCCTCCAGCAGGAGAGGACAGTCGGCGCCCAGGGCCCCAAGGTTAGAAAGGGAGCTTCGAACGCCCCGTGAGGTCACTCTCCCCTGATAACCAAGGGTGCCCGGCCTTTGTCCCGCTGCACAGGACCTGGAAGGCAATGTTGACTGGGGTCACTGTTGTTTCTTCTCAACTCAAACTCCAGCAGTTTCTTTCTTTCTTTTCCTTTTTTAAAACTACTTATTTATTTTTGAGAGAGAGAATGAGTGTGGTGGGGTGGCGAAGTGGAGAGAGGGAGACAGATCTAGAGCAGGCTCTGTGCTGAGCAGAGAGCCCGATGTGGGGCTTGAACCCACAAACCAAGAGATCATTCTCTGAGCCCAAGTCAGTGCTTAACTGACTGAGCAACCCAGGCACCCAAGTGCCAGCATTTTTTTTTAAAGTTTATTTTTATTTATTTTGAGAGAGAAAGAGAGAGAGAGAGAGAGAGCAAGTGGGGGAGGGTCAGAGAGAGAACCCCAAACAGACTCAGCTGTCAGCACAGAGCCCAAAGTGGGGCTGGAACCCAGGACCCATGAGATCATGACCTGAGCTGAAGTCAAGAGTTGGATGCTTAACCAACTGAGCCGCCCGGATGCTCCCACAAACTGCAGTTGTTTTAATGAGCACATTTTATGAAGCCGAGAGCGTGCTTATCGGGCTCAGGAGGGCCCTGCGTCATGAAGGGCTGGTAATGGTAAGGGACCGGGTAGAGTAATCCCCATTCCTCTCCTTCTCTAGACTCGGTCACTAGTGCTCACGTTGGCCCACTGACCCTCTGCACAGAGGTAATGATGGATCAGCAAGCCTCCAATAATTTTAATGATTGAATATAGCGCTTTAGAAGCAGTTAGACCATTCTGGAGGTGCCTGGGTGGCTCAGTCAGTCCAGTTGAGCATCCAGCTTCAGCTCAGGCCATAATCTCGCGGTTCGTGGGTTCGAGCCCTGTGTTGGGCTCTGTACTGACAGCTCAGAGTCTGGAGCCTGTCTTCAGATTCTGTGTCTACCTCTCTTTCTGATCCTCCCCTGCTCACGCAGTCTCTCTCTCTCTCAAAAATAAATAAAACATTAAAAAAAAAAGAATCAGTTAGACCTTTATAAAAAACCTAAACAAAGTGGGGCTCCTGGAGGGCTCAGTCAGTTAAACGTCTGACTGTTGATTTTGGTCGTGATCTCACCGTTTGTGAGTTTGAGCCCCGTGCACATGGAGCCTGCTTGGGATTCTGTCTCCCTCTCCCATTCTCTCTCTCTTTGCCCCTCTCCCTGCTCGCTCACTCTCTCTTTCAAAACATGCAAACATTTAAAAGTTAAAGAAAAAGACCTGAACAAAGTAATTCAGATAACTGAATTTTTTGAGGCCTGAAAAATTCCCCCCCGCCCAAATAGGTTGAGCCTAGAAAAAGTGAGAAAATACAGATAAACATGAAGATTGCTAGAACCGCTGTCCTCTTCAGATAATAACCTGTGCGTGTGTTTTGATAAGAGTGCTTCTAGACATTTTCAGAGTGCACTCCTAACCCGGGTTCTAATCTTTTTCTTCCATCATCATAGCTGCGTGACCTTGGGCAAGTCACTCAACCTTCCTGAGGCCCTCCCACCTCCTCCCTTCCCCCTCCACCTACAAACTATCAACTGTAGGTTCTAGTGGTGTTGGAATAGAAAAATAAAGTTTGTAACACCCCCTTGGCCTATAGTAGGTGCTCGATGGGCATTCCCTCTGCCTCTTCCTTGCTTACTTTCACCAGCTTCCGTTTGAGAGAAGGGCAGGGTTGTTTTTAAAAAAAAAGTTTTTTTACTGTTTATTTGTTTTTGAGAGTCAGAGAGACAGAGCTCAAGTGGGGGAAGGGCAGAGAGACAGAGACCCTTTAGGCTCTGAGCTGTCAGCACAGAGCCTGATGTGGGGCTCGAACCCACGAACCGCGAGATCATGGCCTGAGCTGAAGTCAGATGCTTAGCCGACTGAGCCACCCAAGTGCCCCAAGAGCAGGTATTTTTAAGAAGAAAAGAGAGGCTGACACTTCACAGATCAAGTTCCTACCAGGCATTTCATGTGATGCTTTTTCTACTAAAATACAATGTTAACGCTCTTGAACAGCAAAAACAAGGAGCTCTTCGAATATTTGTATGTTGTTTTTGAAAACCTAGCAGCTGTGAATGTAAGCGAAAGTAGATGTGTCTTAGATTGCAGAGATTTGCCCCAACTGCCCTGCCCCTGGGCACATGAGAGGGTGCTTTGAACAGTGTTTGCAAGTGACCGAGAGATGGTGGAAGGGAGCAGCCTCTTTTGCCCCAGAGCATTATGGGACGCCAGATTGCCCTGGGTTAAATGCACAGTCTGGCCTGTTTGGGCCGAATTGTCTATTTATAAACCCGTTCTCATGCAGAGTGAGCAGGAGATGCTGTAAGTGTGATTTCCTCTCTGTGGCACATCATGGAACCCTCTTGTTTTTTTTTTAAGAAAATTTTTAACGTTTATTTATTTTTGAGAGAGAGGAGAGAGAGCAAATGCACAAGTGGGGGAGGGGCAGAGAGAGAGAGAGAGGGAGACAGAATCGGAAGCAGGCTCTGGGTTCTGAGATGTCAGTGCAGAGCCCAACTCGGGGCTTGAACTCCTGAACCTTGAGATCACGACCTGGGCCAAAGTTGGATGCTTCACAAGTTGAGCCACCCGCTCTTTGATAAAGAGATAAGGCGTTTAAAAATGGCAGGAGTGAGGGGTGTATTGGGGGGTTATACCTTGAAGAGAAAGTAGACACGCTGAGGTGTGGAAGCTCCAACACGAGGTAGTGCAGTCACTGTCTTCGCATGGACGGCTTGGCCACGTAGCCTGCATTGAGGATACAGGCATAGCTTGTTCTGGAGCACCAAGCTTGAGTGCGCTTCAAAGATACAAGGTTTGGGTTTATTTGTTGTTGTTTTTTGTTTTTTGTTTTTATTTTTTTTACAAATTGCAAAATGGCATTTCTGCATCTCTGTGCCACATTTTGGTTAATTTTCCCCAAATGTCAAACTTTTTCATTATATTTGTTGTAATGATCTGTGATCAGCGGTTCAGGCTTGCTGAAAGCTCAGCATTAAAGTACTTAAAAAAAATTTTTTTTTAATGTTTATTTATTTGAGCAGGGGAGGGGCAGACAGAGGGAGACAGACTGAAGCAGGCCTCAGGCTCTGAGCTGTCAGCACAGAGCCTGACGCGGGGCTTGAACCCACATACTATGAGATCATGACCTGAGCTGAACTTAGACGCTCAACCAACTGAGCCACCCAGGCGCCGCTAGCAAGAAAGTATTTTTTAATTAAGGTGTGCACCTTTTTTGAGACAGTAGTGCTGTTGCACAGTGCGTAGACTACAGAAAAGCAAACACATAACTTTTCTGCACACGAGAAGCCAGAAAATTCACTGGACTTGCTTATTGGGATATTTGCTTTATTGCAGTGGTCTAGAACCAAAGAAGCAGTATCTCCGAGGAGGGTTGGTTACGGGCTTGATTGAGGAAGTAGTTGCAGTCAGTAAATAATCATAAACACAGTAGTTTAAGCTTTCACACCTACCTTTTGATCCGAACTACAAACAAATAATGAAGCAGAAATCGAGTTCTAGTTCTTGGAATGACAGGCCTAAACAGCAGATTTAAAAAAGGGGGAACTTTGTGGGGCACCTGAGTGGCTCAGTCAGTTAAGCGTCAGACTTTGGCTCAGGTCATGATCTTGTGGTTTGAGTTTGAGCCCCGCGTCGGGCTCTGTGCTGACAGCTCAGAGCATGGAGCCTGCTTTGGATTTTGTGTCTCCCTCTCTCTCTGCCCCTCTTCTGCTCACACTCTGTGTGTGTGTCTCTGTCTCTCTCAAAACAAAACATTAAGAAAAGGGATTAGGGGACTGAGTCACAGAAATACCATGCTCCCTGTCAGAGGCGCTGGTCATGAGGCGGCTCAGCTCAGCTCACTAGATGCTCCCCAACTCCAGGAGCGTCCACACCTTCCCGCCAATTGTGACCTAAGGTAGCCCTGGCAGCCTCTGTTTTCTGTGTCCTTCCCCAGGCCATTGTGACACCTTCACGGGAGGGTCTCACCTACTGGGCAAACCCACTCTGAGCCCCAGGGCCTTTGCTTCCTTGCCTCTCTCTCTGTGGGGGTCTGGCTGCAAGTCAGGGCCACCCTCGCTGGCCCCCTCCTTGGACTTGACACAGGCCGCACTGACTAGCAGGCGGAAGCCTGTGTCTGTGAGGACGCCTAATGGGCTCTGCCTCCTGGAAGCCGTGCACCATGTTGCTGGTGTGGAGACAGAGCCCCCTGCACCTGCTGGGCAGCCCAAGGTGACCGTCCTGCTGGGCCCTCACCCAGCCTCTGGAGTGCGATCCGTGGGTGGCATGGCAGGGAGTCCAGGATGCATGTTTGATTTTAAGCCAACCAGGCGCATAACATGAAGATGAATCAGAGATGCATGGGGTGGCCGGAATCATAAAGGAACTAACTCCTTGTCCTTTTCCTGGTGCTTAAAATAATTCTGCTCTTGGACTAAACAAACCTCACCTCCCGCCAGGCAGGGAGGGAGAGGGGACTCCTTGAAAGAGACTTGAATTAAGAAGGCCCAGGCCCCCAGGCCCTGCATGTTGTGTGAGGGGCTGGCGGAGCTGGGGGGAGGGGGCGAGCAAGGTCTCAGAGCCGCTCCTGAGGTCTCCATCTGCCCTGGGCTTGTTGGGGGGGGGGGACAGACCCCAGGAGGGGACAGTAGGTACAACACTGAGGGGAGCAAACGGAGTCAGAACACTAACTGGGGAGCACTGGGCTCCGCCTGAGGGTCGCTGTTTTTGGCTGGGGGCTTGCCCTTGGCCGTGGGGTTAGGGGGTGCATCCGGATATCGCAGATACTTGCCCCGATGACCCCAGGGGAGGGGACAGCCTGGCCAAGCACCCCGCTGACGCCCTCTCCTTGCTTTTTCCTCTTCGAAGGACGGAGGCTGCACTTGTCCGGGAGATGTCGCCAAAGCCTTTGGTAAGGGGACAGGGAGGGAGCTGCCCGCGCAGCTCTGCTTGGCCTCTGGTGGGAACAGGAATGAAGAGGCGGGGCTTGCTGGGGGAATCCTGAGGCCGGGCCTGAGTTTCCAGTCCCTGCATTTGAGCCCCGGATTGGCCAGAATCCTGACATGGGCTGGGTTTTGGCTGGTGGCTGGGCCCACCCAGCAGGCATCCTGGAGTATAGACTCAGTGAGAGCCCACAAGCCCGGCTTAGAAGGCTCCGGGTGCCTGTGGAAGAGGCGGGTACCAGGTCCACGGTGACCTCAGGGAGGGTCTCCCAGGGGACAGAAGCAGGGGGAATCTTTTGGGAGGGATCAGAACTCCCCAGCACTTTCTCACTGCCGCCCCGAGGTGCCTGTTTTCCCAGCAGGGGGCAGCCTCGTGCAGCAGCTGTGATGCAGTGGGGCTTTGGGGGCACCTGCCTTTTCCTCCAGGAAGTGTAGGGCCGGCAGCATCTCCATGCCCTGTCCCCTCTGCTAGCCGCTGGACCAACTGCGTCCATCTGTCAGTCAGAGCTGATTAATCAGCATCTTGGTTATGGAAGGGAACATGGGGGTCATCTCTGTGTAATCCAGGGTGCCTGCTTGATTGTTGAGGAGGCCGAGGCCCTGAGAGGAGGATGACAGGGTCGGGGTCCCACAGGCTGCTGCAGAGCAGGGACAATCAGGAGTCCCCTACACTACTGGGCTCACTTGCCCGTTAGCCACAGGTTTTTGTTACTGATTTTTGCATCGAATCTACTTCCTGCCAGGGAGTGGTCCAGCCTGGGCTCCCCACGCAGAGTGGGAGCTAGCACAGTTTAAAGTGACTGGTCATGTCTATGGCCATACCACCCTGAACGCGCCCGATCTCGTCTAAAGTGATTGGTCATTAAGAAGAAGCCTCTCAGATAACAGTTCCTGGTCTTTGGGATCCCCTCTGGTGGGCGGGAGGCCTGGCTGGACGCGGGTTTTCCTCTGTCCCCTTAAAGTCATGCAAGGGTGGCCAAGCATCTAGCATTCGGGTTAGAGACCCTGGAATGAAGGACCTGTAAGTCTTGCGTAGAAGGGTCCGGTCCCATTGTATGTGGCTTGTCCGATGCCAGGCCAAGAGCCTGCTTCTCTGAACTGCTGGACACAAAGCCCTGGTATGCAAATCCCAGAGCCCTCCTGTAAATACGTCCGTGGCCCGGTAGAAGAGGTCAGGGCCGCTTCTCCAGGGTTCCTATGCTTGCTGCTCCTCCTTGCCCTGTATCCTAATTACTCAATCCATCTGGACCCTGATGTCCTCGGGTTCTAAACGTCAAGCCTCCAGTAGGCCTCAGGAGAAGTTCATGGTCAGCAGAGACACTGCACAGGCATCCAGGAACAGGATGGGGAAGGGCGGGATTTCTGGTTCTTCCACATACACCTTTTCCTTTCTCAACAACCAGTTAGTTACTCTACATTGACCATGTGCGATGCCCTGTGACAGACACTGGAGAGGCAGCTTCGTGCCATATATAGCTAGCGTTTAGGTTTCTCAGTACCCAGTCTCCAGTGTGGGAGTTTCAGTCTGTTCGGAGGTCTTTGGGGATCTACACAGGCAGTGTGAGGGTTCCAATCGCCTAAGGTAGACCAGATGTCTGCTGGGAACAGTAGAGGAGTGACTGTGGAGGAGATTAGATGACACGCAGTAGAAAATGCTGCCCAGTTCTTGAGGCCGCTCTGATGACAAGACTTAGACCTCCACTGAGAAGGTGGTCCTAGGTGGTCATCAGTCACCACCAGCCATCAGTAGGCTGCATTTCTCTCTCTGGGCGCTCAGTGCCTCCTCCCTAATGGCGAGCCTTCGTGACTTTTTCCAAAGAGGGAGAGGTCGAACTCTCCTCTTGAGTATCGCTAGGAGCAAGGAGGGGTGAGTTGGAGCGGCGGATCCTTCTGGAGCCGATTTTCTCTGAGCTCTTTTCTCTTCTTGTCCCCACTGTTGGGGTTTAGGAGCTGGAGCCGATTTCGTGATGCTGGGGGGGATGTTTTCGGGCCACACCGAGTGTGCCGGGGAGGTAATTGAGAAGAATGGGCAGAAACTCAAGCTCTTCTATGGGATGAGCTCGGAGACAGCGATGAACAAACACGCAGGAGGTGTCGCCGAATACAGGTGAGGGGAAGGCCAGCGCCCTTGGTGACGCCTCGCGTTTACAGGCACGGGACGGAAGCAGGTCTCCAGTATCAGTTCTGGTGATGCTAACGGACCATGGGAGGGAGCTAGAGAACATATAGTGCTTCTTTTATTATTATTATTATTATTATTATTTAATATTTAATTATTTTTATTTTTGAGAGAGGGGGAGAGAGAGCATGAGCAGGGGAGGGGCAGAGAGAGAGGGAGACAGAGGATCTGAAGCAGGCTCAGTGCTAACAGAGCAGAGAGCCCCAAGCGGGGCTCAGACCCACAAAGTGTGAGATCATGACCTGAGCCGGAGTCAGACGCTGAGCGCCCCAGGCGCTCCATCCTTCTTTTTAAATAGTCCCAGTTTTTATCCAGACAGCACTGTGTGTTGGGGGCCCTCCAAAGGACGCACAGAGCACAAGGGTCTTGGCACAGAGATGGAAATGTGACAAGGGGTAACCAGTCCAGGAGGGGACACTCCGACTTCCAGGGGATGGGCAAAAATATTTTTGCCCTGTCCTTCCCATAGAGCCTTTGCCCAGCCAGCCCCATAACTGCCGGTCTCTGGCCTGGAACACGGTTGGGCTGCAAACACTGGGCTGATGAATGGGTTCCCGCTGCAGATGCAGCAGGTGTGGTGCACATCCCTGCCTGGGGGTCAGGCCTTTCCAGAAGGGTGCCGGGTTTCCCCTGCTGTAGGACTGTCAGCTGCCTCCATGCTCTGACAGTCGACACAGGCAGCATATTTAGCCATTTGACGGTGTCACTCGCTGTAGAAGGGATGCTCACTTCTGCCTATCTTTTTGGTTTTTTCAAACACATGATCCCAGGAGATAACCTGGACATTTCCTGTTTCACTTCCATTTTAACTATCTGTGTGCGTGTTTCAGGAACTGTAGGATGGCACCGGTCCATTGCCTGGCCCTGTTCCATAGAAGCTGCTATTGCTTCTCATCAGTGTTAGTTGATGACAGGTCCCACTAAGTGGACGGGACAGAAGGCCTTGCGTCCTCAGAAGGAAGTCCGCATTCTCCAGGCACGCTCGGGCCCGGGGATGACACTCAAGCCCTCCCTGGTGGACACCCTCTGTTTCCTACCGTTCATCCCATACTTGAAAGCTCATCTTGAGGACATGGGTTGCAGAGGTGTGCAGGAGGTCCAGAGGGAGCCGGAGGGGAGATCTCAGAACCCTGCTGGGATTCAGGGGTGGGCAGGGGCGAGGCGTGGGGGGGCTCTGCCAGAGTTCCGTGCTTTTATGGGATCCTGGTGGACTGATATCCATTCCCATTCTCTCCAGTCTCTTTCTCCTTTGGAAGAGGAATCTCCATCATGACGGTGATGCAGAGTAGGGAAGGCAGGGTGGGGAGCAGGAAGAGGGGACCACGCTTCTACCGTCAGCCTGGAACTTCCGTCAGAATGGGAGGACTCGCCCTCTCCCACGCGGTACCCAACCGAGGAGGTTGCTGGGTTCATGAGGGCGGGCAGGGTGAGGATCACCAGCTCTGTGGCAGCAACCACCCTCCCTACCCGAGGGCCTGTGCGGTGTCTGCCGTGTGCTGGAACGTTAATCGGAGCCACTGTGGTTCGGAGACAGCTAGACCCTTTGCCTGGAGGACATTTTTTGCCCTCAAGCTGGTTGCGTCTGTTTCGGGTTCCAAGGAAAGTAGAAAGGGAAGGGTAGACCAGGTTATAGCACACACGGAAGCCAGGGAGCCGAAAGAAAAACCCATCTGTAATTTCAGCAGGGTTTAGACAAAACGAAAATAGAAGACTCAAGCGTATCAAGACTCCGTTCTGGAAGCCGATTAGATGAGAAGGGGAAGTGCTGAGGGAATTAGAACCTCAATCTGGAGACAGCCCGGGCCCTGCAGGCTGCGTCTGGTTTTTTCTGTCTCTCTCTGTCTCTCTGCCTCCCTCCCTGCCTCCCTCTCTCTTTCTCTTTTTCTCCCTGGCAGTTTACAGCCTCTTCACAAGCGTGGTCCTCCTTTGACGTTGTATTTAATTAAGGTAGAGCTATTTATGCCTTGCTGGTTCCTTCCCCACCATTAACCATTGAGTCCTCATGCTGTCCCTGGGAGACAGATCAAAGTACCTTCGCTTTACAGATGAGAAGGCTCGAGCTTCGGCAATAAATGACTTGCATGAGGTGCTGTTAGCAGAGAAGCAACGATGAGAGTCTGGATGATTTCCAGCAAGCCCCAGGCAGGCCATGGGAATCTCTTTGAAAAAGCGAGACGGCAGTCATTGTGGGCACATGTGCGGAGATGTTGGTCCCTGGTTACAGAGTGTGGTGATGCGGATCCTCTTTGGGGTGGCCAGTGCCGGGCTCCTTGAGCTTGGTATTCTGAACCAGCCATGAGGCCAGCTTGGTCTAGTCAGTGGTTGAAGTGGGTAGATTTCGTTGCACTTAAGGGTCGCCTTGGATGCGTGGATTTCAGAGCAATGAGAGTTAATGCTATTTTGAAATTCCAGGTAATGAGTTTCTGATTGAGAGATGCTATTTTCTCTAGTTGAAGAGAAAGCAGTGTCCAGAATTGGGTTAATTGTTAGAATTTCCAGATTGCCGGAGCCTTAGATGAAGGCTTGGGTTTTGAGTAGTTTGGAGTTGTCCTTCCTTCTCCAAAAACAAGTCCGACTATATGTCCTTGCAACCGAACAGGGCTTGAGTGGTCCATTTTACAGATCTTCCTTAACTTATGGGGCTGTGTCCTGATAAACCCACCTTAAGGTGAAAATACCATGAATTGAAATGCATTTACTATACCTAACCCACTGAACGTCATTGTTCAGCGTAGCCCACCTTAAATGTGCTCAGAAGAGTTACATTAGCCTACAGTTGGGCAGAATCCTCTAACTCAAGGCCTTTTTAGTAACGAAGTGTTGAACATCTCATGTAACTTATCGAATACTCTACTGAAAAATAGTATACACAGGTTGTTTGGGTGCTGGGTGACTGGTCAGTGTTGGGAACGCTCACCTTTACGATCCTAGGGCTAACGTTAGCTGTGGCCATCAGTGGCCTGCGTCACAGGTGAGGATTGTATAAGCACCACTAGCTCCGGAAAGGATCCAAGCTCAAAATGTGATGTACAGTTTCTACTGAATGCGCATTGCTTTGCACCCTGGTGCAGTCAAACCATTGTACGCGGGAGATGGTCTGTACTTTTGTCTTCTCTGCATCTTAATTGTAGGCAGTTGGTGGGGGAGGTTGTTCAAGAGGAATGCCGCCATGTCTGTTCTTCCCCTTGGGCATGTTGGGCTCTGGGTCAACTGGATGCTGGTGTAGGGATTAAGGTAGAGGGGAGGATACTGCTGAGAAGGTCACCGTGTGGGACGGGAGGGATCTACTTCCTCCAGGGCTGCGGACAAGGACATTTCTTTTCGAGGTTGTGTGTGCAATTTGGACGGGAGGAATGCATTCACCTGAGATACTGACGTAATGGGCTCTGCATCTGAACCAACGTGGACTGGGTGGGACTGGGTGGGACTGGGGGCGGCGGGAGGCCCGGAGCTGTCTGAGTGCCTGGGGGCTGGGTCGAGTGCTAACACTGGGAATAATTCCAGCTGAGGTCTTAAGAGAGGGGACAAAACCAGATGAAAAGAAAAGCTTCCTTTTTCTTCCAGAGCTTCTGAGGGTAAGACTGTGGAAGTACCTTACAAAGGGGACGTACAAAGCACCATTCTGGATATTCTTGGGGGACTGAGGTCTACCTGCACTTACGTGGGGGCTGCCAAACTCAAAGAGCTCAGCAGGAGGGCGACATTCATCCGGGTGACTCAACAGCACAACACCCTGTTCAGCTAACCCTGAGGATGAGGTGACTTCCGGCTCATGGAACCTTCCACGCACACCTGCTTTCGCACCTCCCTCCTCCTGTTATGGCAGAGTTTCTGGCTGCTCCTGAATGCTGGACTACCGCCTTCTAATCCCCTACCTGCCGCCCGGAGGCTTTGGGGCTCCCCTAGTGCCTTCTGGGGGCCTGGAAGCAGGGCGCTGACCGGGTCTATGGTCGGAGCCTGGCTGCCTGGAACTCACGCCCTCATTGTTCAAATCAACTCCCTTTTTCTTTCTCTTCTCTTCTCTTCTCTTCTCTTCTCTTCTCTTCTCTTCTCTTCTCTCTTCTCTTTTCTTCTTTTCTTCCTTCCTTCCTTCCTTCCCTTTCTTCTTTCTCTTTTTCCTTTTTTAAAGAAAAATGGTTTCACTTTAATATAATGCAATTTAATATAATGCAATTATCTTAAGAGAGAGATGGAGTTTGCCTTTGCAGGAACTAGGTTGTCAAGGGAGCTGGGGATTTTCTGCCTATTTCCCGAGGCTCCTACTAGTCCCGGAGGGGAGGGAAGGGAAGGATCAGTGGCCAGGCCCCTCCCCACCTCTGCTTTTGGTCGCTGCAAAAGAACAAAAAGCACTTGAGTAGATCCATGAACTTAGAGAATTGGCTTCCTGCAGACACTCACCAGGCATGGCGACCTGTGTTTACCACCTGTGTTACCCGTGCCTTCTGGGAACAGGTATCTGTCACTACAAGGTCGAGGCTGCTTTGAGGACGCTGTCCCTGTCCAGGGTTTTCACTGAGTTTTGTTTTCCTTCCTCTCTTCCCTCCTCCCATCCTGTCAGGCTGGCCTCTCACTTAAAGAGATTATACATTATTTTGAAGCGCCGTGGGATGTTTGGTTGAAAGGTTATCCACCAGAAACTGGGCAAGTGGAATCCCGCTGACAGCAAACGCTCTGACCTGTGGCCTTGGGGGAAGGCCCACTGTGGCACTTGTGGAAACAGCGCACATGGATTGATTAGTGAGCACTGGCCACTTTGGAAGCATTGCTCAAGTATTAGGACTGGAAAGTATATGCAGACCAGGAGGTGTTACTTTATTTTCTTTTATTATTTAAAATAATAAACCTTATTGGTTTAAAGAGGCAGATGCAGGAGTAAATTTTCCTTTACAAAGTAAGGGGTTCTCCTGGAATAGAGAAGGATCATGCAGTGCTGTATCAGGACACCACAGGAAGAATCCACCCCAACCATAATGTTGCAAGAAACTATCCATTTTTACTTTTCTAAGGACACATTTAAAGGTTCAGCAACTTTCAACTTTGTTGTACAACATTTCACCCCTGAATCCATTAGGAAGAGTTTTTGTACTTGGGTGACGTGAATTGGCTATATGTTTGAGATGAGGGTCTAGATGCTGGTTTTTTTTTAATTCTAAATGTTTTTTATTTATTTTTGAGAGAGAGACAGCATGAGCAGGGAAAGGTCAGAGAGAGAGGGAGACACAGAATCCGAAGACAGGCTTCAGGCCCTGAGCTAGCTGTCAGCACAGAGCCCGATGCGGGGCTTGAACCTATGAACCATGAGATCATGAGCTGAAGCCGGCCGCTTAACCGACTGAGCCTCCCAGGTGCCCCTAGACGTTGTTTAAACATAGAATGAGATGTGGGGTTTTGCTGGAGGCGCCCCACCTTTTCTGGAGGCTGGTCTGAGATCTGAGTCCCGCACTTCCTGTGGTCGAGCTTTTCTACACAAGTGCCTATGTTTAAGAGATTCTTTGTTGCAAAGGGAGAGAAGTCCAAGAAGAGAGATCTTAAATCCATTCCAAATGTACCAGCAGTAGTTAAGGGAACTTTCTGGGCACCCCCTGCTTAGCCCCGGCCCACCACGGCTGCGGTGCTACACGCCAGTGGTCAGGGATGGGGATGCCCTTCAGCCCCGAACGGGATGTGCTCCTTGCAGAGAGACCTGTGCTGCTTTGCCCATCTTGTGTAAGACTGTGTCCACGCCTGCTCTTGGTGTCCACCAGCTGGAGGCAGGTGCCTTGTTGAGCTGGTGTTCAGGGAAGTGGATCGCTTGGAAGCAGATTTTGCAAAAAGCTCCTCGAAGGCCCCTTTAATGCTTTGCCTTCGTCAGTGCGTCAGTGCATCTCTGCCGCCACTAGCGATGGGTCCCCCGGGGAGCCTCGGACCAGGTATTGGGTGTCATGCAGAATGCACGTGGGGGGAGGTGTCGGTGAATGAGACGCCATTCGCCAAGGACTGCTCCTGCCTTGCTTTGAATGGCTTCAGGGCCTGCCTCATTGCAGCACGTGAAACAGCCTTTCCTCACATTCGAACACTTGAGCTAAGTCTTCAGCCCCTGGGCCCCAACCTCTCAGACTGCTACTATGGCACGTGGCTCTTCCGTTCAGTCTGCCCTGGAGGAGTGGGACCTCTCGTGGGCTGCAGGGGTCCCCTGAGCCCCAGAGGAGCCTTGCAAGCTCTCTCAGCACTGATCACAGCACGTCAGGACCTCAACGCCGAGTCCCCAGAGGAGTCTTGGAGGGCCCCATCCCTCCTGCAAACATGGAACCAGGAAGACAGCAAAAGGAAAGGGGTTACCCAGCCGTCCCTGAGCTCAGTGAAAACCCTGAATTTAGCACCGAGAATTCCCTTTCCGTCTCTGCGGAAGGATTTTACAGCCGCATGTGCAGATGGGGGTGGGGGGCGGGGCTTGCTTGCCCAGGACCCTGGGGAATTACTTCTGGGGTGACTGTGAAGCCATTTCTGCCTGAGAGTCGGGGTGTGGGGCACGGGGCGAATCTACGGAGCAGCGCTCTGGAGACATATGAGGGGTCCTTTTCCGCATGCTGGGAGCCCCTCTCCGACCCGGCTTGCTGAGTTTTCTATCAGGCATGAACTAAAGGAAATCCGAAGGAACTTTCCACCTTCAGACCACTAAGCAGTGTATGGCCACACTGTTCCAGAACGTATCGATAATGCTACTCGGGTCCCATGAAGCTGCCAAATGCAGTTTGGAAACAAAGATCCCTTGTAAACAGCATTGTTCAGCGAGGAGGAAATAAACATGAACTGAATAAGCCAAACGTGGGGTGTTGAAACGTGCCTTTTATTCAGAATCTCCTCTCTGGGAAGGACCAAGCCTTTCTCCCTACCTCCCCAAAAAGCATTCCTAGGAAAGGCGATGCCTTACATCCACTCCGAGTACAACCTATCCAGGGATCACAGCAGGGCTGGGGGTGGGGGGCGAGCAGTGCAGGGGTGGTGTAGGGGAGGGTCACCATTCTTTTCTCAACCTCCTTTGTCTTCAAGGACCTGACAGAAACAAGGACACACATTTGCAATTGGCACTGTTATTTTATTAGTACGAGTATACTGAAACAATAAACTTGTACTGGTATACAGACAATTTATTTAAAACAATTTTGTTCAAATTTTGAATCAAACATTGTTTTATTATAATAATGAAATAATTTCTACCTAGAAAACCTGCAAGCACCATCAAAGAAAGGGACCATAAAATTCAATAAACAGACTCGAGTGTATCCTACAAATAGACACACCACGATTAGAAAATAGAATATGAATTCTTCCATTTTTTTTAATATTTGTTTTAAAAAAGCTAGTGCAAGTACAATATTTTACACTGGAATTACAGAGAGTATGCACGCATATGGAAAAAAGTTCTGTCACAATAAAAGCTCTTAACTATGTATGCACTTAAAATTTTTCTTTTCAATAAGGTGCAAAACATTCCTTCCCTAGTTCTCCTCTGTACTGGCCATGTCAGTCTGATAGTGCCCCAAAGTTCTGGTGTCTCTTTTCCCTTGGCCGGTGGGAGGCATACGGTTGGAAGTTTGGTGGGTAATGATCCGATAGTAGAAGAGACAGTGGTTCAGATCTGAGAGACGGCTCTGGGGCCAGGGCCCCGCTGGCCCGAAGTTGGGACTGTCTTAAACCAAGGCCACCATGAATCCTGGCAGGGGTCTCTGGAGCCCTCCACTCACCTGACACTAAATGGGTTTACAGGTGAGGACCGAGAAGGAAGAAACCACCCCAAAAGGCCAAAAGGGTAGTATTTGCGGGACCGAATGTACAGGTGTCAAGTTAAACATTCACGGCTGAACGATTTGCCCCCTTCCCGGACCAGGATCCTAAGAGCGGTGGTTCATGTAAGAACCAGAGGACATGGACATGTCCCGCTCCTTGGTTAACTGCTATGCAAAGACACAGCTCTAAGCCAGGGGCGGTCACACCGGACTTGGTTCTCCCGAAGGACAGTATGTCATCCCAGCAAGGACTGCTGTCAACAGCACTTCCAACGCAAGCCTTCGGACTGGCCACGGAAAAGGAGACCGGCTCGTTGGCCGTCCAGACAGCAAACAAACAAAAACTAAAGGGGAAGAAAACTTGGGTGAAGTCTCCAATTATCTGCAGTGGAAGACTTGAGTCCTTTCAGATAAGAAAAGTGACGGAAATTCTTAGAGACTGTTACCATATAGATACCACCTATTGGCCAAATGCACTTCATTGTAATACAGCTGAACCGTTTGTCTGCAAAGTCACGAAGGACCTGAGCCACGGAAGCGGCCGACCCCCCCCCCCCCCCCCCCCCCCCCCCCCCCCCCCCCCCGCCGCCTTCGTACAGGTGACTGTCAGCTACCAGAAGCATTGCATTGAACGGTAAGGGAGGGGCTGAGATTCTGAATTTAAGAACTGTAGGTGGGTTTGTAGGTGGGTTTTTTCAGTATCCCCACGGCTGTCCAGTTTCTGCTGGTTGCTTTGCATTTGGGACAGAATAGGACTCTTCTGAGAAGTTGCTCCATATTTTACTGGGTATTTTGGCTTCAAGATTAAAGAAAAAACCCCAAAACTAAAGTAAAATGAAGCATTGCAATTGAAATTCTTGTTTATGCCCCCATTTAAATGAGGTGTGGGGGAGGGGGAGAAGGCTGAACTTTTTTTGTGTGTGTCCTCATAACGAGTTCTGTTTTACTGGTAGCTAGGATCCCTTGTTACAAACACTTCTTGTTCAGGATTATATTCTTTGGGTTTATTGAAACAGGAAGTGCTAACAATGTGAAACACGATCTCTGAAAAAAAAGGAGTTGCAATGGCTTGAGAGTTTAAACCAAGAAAGGAGCTCAGAGAAGTACTTTCAGCGCAGGAATGAACAATATTCTCAAATTTCAGAATACAGAGTGGCCCTCCCTCCACAGAGGGCCCTATGTAACAAAAACATAAAGGAAGCGTAGGTATAGTTTAAGAGCCTTCTACGTTAATTCTTCCAGGCCATAACCACACAAATCTGATCATTTTAGACATGACAAATTTCTATATACAAAAAAAAAAAACAGAAAAACAACAAAAAAAACCCCAACATGTAACTTTCAACCTTTATGCTTTTTTTTCCTGTTTTTACAAACAAGGTATGAAACTCATTGTTTCATGGAAGAATCCATGTCTTTCGAACACTGAATGAATCATTTCGACATTCATTTTTCTTTTGTGCAATTTTTGAAAACATTACCTGTACTCCTCAAAGTGAGTGCTTCACAATTTTTTTCTTCTTCAGCTTCTCAAATTAGGTGTACATTTAAAAACAAGAGAGAGAAAGAAAGAAAAAATTCCCACAAGGTATAGTGCTACAAGAAAAGAGCCTATCCGTAAGGTAACATAGTTGAAGCGAGGTCATCTATGTAAAAGAAATCTCAGCTCCGGAGTGGAGGTGTGCAAATTCTTTGGAGTTTCCCTATCAACAGAAACACAACACTGTCCGTGGAAAAGAGAGGAAACCAACCCAACACAATAGCATATGCATGTGCTTTATAAAAAAGTATATTTTCTGTATAGTTATTACTTGATGTGTTCCTAAATTCTCTATTTCAGAAATTCTGGGTTAAAAACACAAAGGTAGAAGTAAAGGCTTCCACTCCACTTGAAAAAATAAAAAGCGTAATCTCCTTTCCGTTCATATCACCACTGAAGGCGCGGGATTGGGCCAGGAGACCGCCGGCCCCTCTTCTACCTGAAATCATCACGGGTAACTAGGCAGTCGAGGTGCAGAGGGTTCTAGGAGAGAACAGACCAGTTCGTTGAGCTTTTGTGCGGTTCACGAAACAGTAGCCATGGCAACCAGCACAGCTCACAAAGCCTGGCCTCCTGTCCCAGAACTCTGCTGCTTCTCCCCCATCTGAAATAGCATGGCATTAGTGTCTTCAAAAGCATTTGGAGATTTTTTTTTTCTCTATGAAAGAAACAGGTTTCCTTAGTAGTCACAGATGTTAAAGGGTACTGTCAATTGTTTCCTTAAAAAAACAGACAAAAAAAATTCCAAAGCTACAACAACAAAAATAAATTTTGGCAACACATTTCAGTAAAGATCAAACTATGTGCAAAGAGTAAATTGTATGATTACTAGGAGCTACTGTTCATCTTGAACATGCAGCATTATATTGCAATCTATGCAGTATCTAAGGAGTAATCCACAAGATGCAGGAAATCCAAACATTCCTTGAAATTGTACAAGCCTCCACAGCAAAGTGCTGCTTCTGGACACATCAGTGTACCACACACACGCCAGCCCCGTCCCTGAGTAAGAGGTGAGAAAGGTTCCGCAGAGTTCCTTGTAGGGGGAAAAGGGGTGCTGCCACTTCCTGGTGGGGGGAAAACCCAACACACTCACCTAACAGAAAACATAGCGGGTCACAATTCAGACTTAGAAATGGGATCCACAGCAACAAAAAGAAAAAAAAAATCCTCCCATACCAAACTGGGTGAGGTGGGGAAAACAAAACAAAACAAAAAAACTGACCGACATAGAAAATGATTCTGAAAGTCCAAACAAAAATGCAATTTGGATTTCCACTTTAAAAGGTTTGAGGTAAGTGGTATCCATCTTTGTATCTCCCCCCTGCCCCGGCAATGTGGCCCAAACAAACTGAAATAATTCTTATGTTAAACATTCTAAGGAACAGTCCTTTAATGTATTTAGAAATCCCTATAAAGAGAGGTTCTTGATTGTTGGTTTCTTTTTTTTTTTCTTTCGCCCTGACTGATTTCTTGGTGATTGTGTTCCACCGTAAACGCAAAAGGCCTGCTGTTATTAGTTTAGAAATGGAAAACAAGAAAGAAAGAAGAACTAAGAATGGTTGTCAGTAGATATTGCAAAGTGGACATAGTACAGAGGCACACGGCTCATCCTTGTGAGCTGCACGGCACCAAAGAATTTCTATTTTCTCATTGTCATGTTTGCTACACAGGAGCTTGCCAGCATCTGCCAACATGAGGAGGTTCCCTGTCCTTTGGATGTTTTTCCTAACTGAAGGGAAAGCTGCCACTAAGGAATGGTGACCACTGTTCAAAGGGGCCCCTCCATAGCCATTGGCCGCACACTCAGAGTGTGCACACACAGCAGGCCACACTCCCTGCCTATGCTCCAAGTCTCCAGGACACAGACCTAAGGAGGGGCCCACAGGCTCTGGAAAACACCCTGAAGAATGGGTGGATCTTGGTTCTCTTTGCTCTACGGTGTGCCTTAGAACGGAATCTGCCGGCTCCGTCCACACTGCACATTCACTATTCCTCATGACAGAGAGACTCAGCTGGTCCGTTGCTTTCCTTCATTGGCTCTTTCTGATACACGGTGGCAGACATACGGGGCTCCTGAAAGTTCCCCACCACGGCACGGCATGGCACTCAGCATCCATGCTGGGAAGCTCAGAGTGGGAGGCGCTCCCTTTCCTGGTTCCTTCCCTCCAGCCCTGCTCTGGCCAGAATGGGGAAGATGGGCCAGATGGGGAGTGAGCTTTAACTAGGGCACACTGGTCCGACCTATTGGCACGGGAAGTATTGCACACGCTAAAAAAAAAAAAAAAGCAAGAGAATGAGATGGGACGATGTTTAGAAAGAACCAATTATTTAAGAATTCCTATACCTGAAATAGAAGCACAAAAATTATGATGATGTTCCTATTGCTCCGAACCATGTATGTTTCCCCATTTTTAGTGTTGGGAGTTGAGGATCCAGTTAGCACGATACTGGAGGTTAAGCCGAAAGGTGGTGTGTGTGTTTCCGCGTCCGCGTGAGTTTCTGTGAATAGTGGTATTGATGAGGACAAAGTGTATATGGCAGTCCCATACTCTTCTTACCATTAAAGGTTACACAACAAAAAGAAAAACAAAACCTAATCATTGAAAGTGCCCTGAGCAGAATATATGGAAGATTAAGCAAGTTCTCTGAGCAGAAACCTTAAAAAAAAAAAACCCAAAAACAAAACAAAATAAAAAAACAGCTCTAAATAAGCAGTATGACCGCGAGAATGGGCTCACCCAGCTCTCCGCTAGCGTGCTGAGAGGGTGAGGAAATCCAAAGAAAGATCTAGCTATTCTAAACCTATGCAAATGTTTTTGGTACACCCCAGAAAATGGTTTATGAATATCATTAAGTTCTGGTGAGAGTTAAATGAGATACTAGATAGCCAAAATGTGGGTTGACTTTAGAAATTTGTTTTTAATTTGTGACATGAAGAACTACTTTCAGTGGTAAAAGAAAAATCAGATTGTTCAGATAAATTGCAGCCATTCCAAGTAAGAATATTTAAAAAGGTCTCCCTACTTATAAAACTTTATTATTATTATTTTTAAAAGCACTTGAAGACACACACCCAAAACCCACACACAATATTTCAGGTCTCTGGGGATGAAAGGTTTAAACTGTGAAATACCCTTTCTGGGTTTGTACCAAACATTAAATCTCGATTTGATTTCAGATGAAAAAAAAAATGAAGTCATTCTGAAAATAACATTAATAACAACAATAATAAAGTAATTTAAAAAACTTGCTCACATATAGAAATGTCTTTATGGAAAACTCTCTCAATGAGTCTGAAGAAAATTCTCAGAGTTGTCCTGCTAAGACTTTTTTTTTTTGTGACAGATGTGGTAGAAAGACCAAAATGAATTTTGAAAGGAACATAACCTTATAAAATGGCCTAGAGTTTAGGCAGGTTAGAAAGTAATTTTGCTACATTTATTGATGCTCGTTCAGTCCCCCAAACCTTTCCCACAATGTTATTGGCTAAAAAACTGTAGGAATATCACACAAATTATAAACTCAAGATGTGCAAATCGCAAGGTTCTTTAAAAGTTCATCTTACAAAGAAAAACACTGGACAAAAATGAGTATTATTTTTTCCATCCCTTTTCTCTCAGTTTCTCTGCCAGCTCTGCATATATGCCTTTACTTCTTTCTCAAACAACAAAGTGAAAAGTACTTCCTGTCAGGCTGTGCTTGGTGGCCATTCATTGTCACATACTAGTTCATAATTCACATTCATCCCTTTAAACCACATTGAAACTTCCAATGTCTTGCTCGTGAGAAACTCTGCAGACCTGAAATGTAGTTACAGTGTTGAAAAAAAAAAAAAGAAAGCAACTTATTTTTTTTTTATGTTTTGTTTTGTTTTTCTTCCCAAAGAGTTTAAAGGGAGATACAGTACTTGTTGAATGATATAGACCAAGATGCTTGGTAATAAAGTGTGAACAGCATTTTAAGTACTTAGAGATAGTAATATATAAGCTCATCTTCAAAATCTAATTCCTCACGTCACACTGGAATCTGAAAAAAGTGGCACCGTGGCACCCGAGTTGTCCATAGTCATGAACTATAAACAGTACTAGAGTTAAAAGACCAGATTTGCAAACCCAATGCCGGAGCGCTTCCGCGGCTCTCTGCAGGGCGGTTTGAGCGAAGTCAACGCGATAACCTGATTGGTTTTCCTAACACTGCACAGAATCCAGAGTGGGCGGTCCTGCTCCCCTGCAGCGCCCCTTGCACCCCCCCCCGCCCCCCCCCCCCCCCCCCCCCCCCCCCCCCCCCCCCCCCCGCCCCCTGCTGCCCTGCCCACCGCGACACCGGGCGACATCACTGCACTTAGTAAAGCAGAAACGAAATCCCACCTGTGGCAGTTGCTCTAAAAAAATATCAGTGCAGTCAGGCCCCATAGGGGGAAATATATCTCTATAGGATTAAAAGTTGCTTTTATTGTAAAATATGTTGGAGGGGGGAAAAAAGGGTCTTTTACACAGTTGGCTTTCCGTCTGCTGTTGGATGCCTCTCTAGCAGGCCCTGCACCTGGGTTCCTGGTGGTCGCGTTGCATGTGAGAACCTCACCAGGCAGGGCGGAGGGCAAGAGAGAGGAGACACCCCCACACCAGGCCTTGCACCGGAGTCCCCGAGTGCACGCCCACAGGGCCCCACCCCCACCCCCCCAGGCAGCTCCCTGCTTGCAGAACAGCCCCGGCAGCTGGGAAGGGCAGGTGCTCTGAAGCCACATTCCTTTCTCCCAGGATGCCCTGCCCTGCCCCCCTCCCGCCCCCCACCTGCCACTTGTCACTCGTGGAAAAGCATGTGCCCCGGTCTCCTGCTGCAACACCAGCTGTAACTCTAATGACAAGGTTATAACAGAAACCTAAAGAGGGTAACATGTAAATACTGTGTTATTTAGCCTACAGTACAGTAATCTGGATACAAATGAGAAGGGAGAGCCGAGTTTCCTGTTTCCTTTCCCCACGCTGCCGCTGCCTCTACTTGCCTACGTTAGACCGGCCTTCGATGCAAATCTTAACCTCCTGAGGGATGAGAGAAGGTTTGGGAAGAGTCAAAGGTGGCTCGTCTTCCGACTTCTCCAGTTTGCGGGTCTCGGGCGCCGACCACCTCCTCTTCCTCGTGGCCGCGGGCTTGCCGGGTTCTATTTTGGTGAGCAAGGTCGCTGCGGGCAATGCTATTTTGTCTGGAAACTTGAGTTCGCCATTCTCGGACAGCATTGGGGCGTTTCCCTGGTTGATGCCGTTCTCCTGCTCGGCGTACCTGTGTCTGCTGGCCGCCAGGCTGTCGGGCTTTGAATGCTTCAGCAGGACGCTGGCCGGATCCACGGGCGGGCCCTTTTTAACAGAGCCGTTCTTCAGGTTCTTGAGGGTCAGTGAGATGCAGACATCCCCAACCGAGAGTTTGGAACAGGGCAGATCAAAGAGCTGGCTGGTTCTCTCCGGACAGCAGGAGGACCACCCCTGTCCAAATACAAAAAAAGGGTACTCTACCAAAACCTCCACGCTGACCTGCGGAGACAGTGGGAGACAGAGAGCAAAGAGGAAAAAAACAGATGAGGCCATGTTTAGTCTTTATTTCATCCACACCCACTGTACCTAAGCCAAAGTGGGGGCGGGGGTGGGGATAACTCGGTTCCACAAACCTCATCCGCCAACACACACAAATGAGTCTCTTAATTGTTGGCTGTACCTGTACTTACCATAGATAGGCGTTGGGGGAAGCCAGTGGGGGAAAAAAAAGTCCATTTAGTGTTCGCAATATCATTTTACCGAGTATCAGCTCTAGAGCTGGCCAAGTGGGTTGGCCCCCAAGGGCAATGGTGACAGGGGCTCAGCGTTCCGTGCTGAATGAGGTTCTGCAGGGAACTAGATACAGTCTTGCACTTTATCTGCTCACTGGACAAATGCTATTCTCACATAGGACAGAGCTAATTAGAACTGGATGGAAGCTCCACCAGGCACCATGTACCCGTTTATATCACTGAATTCCCTAATAGGGGACCTGCTATATGGCTGAAGCTTAATAAGTATTGATCGGATAAATGAGCATGTACTCAAGAACCCAGGAGAGCAGAGCTGGTGAAGGCTGGAGTAAACAGTGATGGCTTCCCTGTTTTCCTGGGGCCCTGAGAGCTGGGCAGCATTTGGAGAGTGGGGTGAGGGGTGGACGGTGTTGGGGAGAGGGTAAACTGGACATAGAGAGCTCAAGTTCTTGGCCCGTCCAAGGTCAAGCTCCAGGTGCTCAAATCAGTCTGTGCATTGGTTTGAAAACCAGTATCAAAAGCCGGGGGAGCTCACTGTCCTCCCAAGAGCTGCTGTTTTCCCTGTCACCATGTGCCATGCATACACTCCATTAAGGAAATAAGCTGGGAGAGTCCTGGGCCCAGAGGGGTGCACAGTCAAGACAGAAGGGGTACATGCACAGAAGTGCCAATCCGTGTGGTGAGTGGGGTTATAATACTTTACTACAACACGAAGTTGTTGGAGGGCAGAGAAAAGGTGTAGACGGGTCTGAAGCGGTGATTAAGGAAGTCCTCTTGGATGAGGACACACTGCGCTGAGTTTTCACAAGGAATCAGGGTGGAGTACAGGTGTGGAGGCAGGAAGGCATTCCTGGAAGTGGAGACGCTCGAACAAAGGCAAGGATGTATATGTAAATATTTGCAGACTGTTCCGTGAAAGTCTTCCTGTTGCCACTAAATTAGGCCGAAATGCCCTTGAGGTTCTAAAAGTTTAATTCTCCTAGAAATGTATTTTCTTCAACTTTATGCTACATAAAAAAGAAAAAGAAACAATGAAGTTGTTTTAAAGAGGCGATTTTCAATGGCTTTTCTAGAACTAGTCTTGCTGAGGACAACCAACTGCTCTGAGCAAAACCAAATAAACAGAAACTAAGGGCGCAATGCAAAACATTATTTCTTACGGCACTAGACAGAAATTCAGGTAGTGAAAACTCACTGGGAAGGTTCAGGAAAAGGGTGACGGTCTAGAGATTTAAACCTGGTGTTTTGGGCTGTTTTTATCTGAGGGCATTTGCACATTCCAAACTGGGACAACATTTGCAAATCCAAGTGGACTTTTGGTAAGCTCAAGAGCATGGTGGGGGTGGGGGAGAAGTAATTCGGGGTACCCTTCAGGTGTATTGGGGAGGATGTTCTCTGGTGAGCTCTACTCTTTTGGGCTGTGACCCCAAAATGCTCTACTCTAGAAGTAAAGAGCCAGAAGCGGAGAGACCCTTCCAAGGTCTGAAGCTCAGATTTTAATCATCTTAGCCCTGAAAATCAGGGTGAGGTCATGAATTATTTCCAAATAAAATAATTATTTGAAATTATTATCAAATAAAAGACATTCCATAAAAAAGAGGGATGAGGTCCAAGAACAGACCAGAGGACATGATTAAAAACCCAGTAGAAACAACAGATAATAGAAGCAGGCCCTCAGGGCCTTCTACTGTAGACTCAACAGATACACAGACAGACATTACAATGGCCTAGACTCAGGTCATGATCTTGTCCTTTGTGAGTTCGAGCCCCGCACTGGGCTCTGTGCTGACAGTGTCAGGCTTGCTTAGGACTCTTCCTTTTCCTCTTTGCGTCCCCCAAATAAATAAATAAGCATTTTTAAAAAAGACTTAAAAGAGGGGGGTCCTGGGTGGCTCAGTCGGTGTCATGATCTCACAGGTTTGTGAGACTGAGCCCAGCATCAGGCTCTGTACTGATGGCATGAAGCCTGGCTAGGATTCTCTCTCTCTCTCTCTCTGCTCCTCCCCTGCTCATGGGCACTCTCTCTCTCTCTCAAAAAATAAACTTTAAAAAATATTTTTAAAAAATGACCTATGGTATATGTAAGGAGATTAAGGACAAGCTTGAAGATTTTAATAGAGAACTAAAATCTACGTTCAAAAGAAACGGGAATTCTAGAATGAAGAAACATATATTCACTAAAATAAAAAATGCAATGGATTTTCCAACAGAATAAATGTGCTTGGTGACAGAACTAACGAGCTGGATTCCTTAATCCGAGCTTCGGAAGAAACCGTACAGGATGAGACACAGAGACAAAAGGATCACTAACACAGAGGACACATGTAGACATAGAAGACACCTTGAGAAGACCTAACAGACGTATAAATTGAATCCTACTGGGAGGAGAGGGAGATCACAGGGCAGAAGTGTAGCATTTTTGAGGAGATAATAGCTAAAAACTTTCCAAACTTGATATGAGACAACAATCCACATAACCCCTGAACAGGAAAAATAAGAAGCCTTTCACTTGGGCAGGGCCTAATTTAACTGCCGTAAACCAAAGACAGGAAACTAAATCCTAAAAGCGTCCAGAGCAAAATAGTGGGCAACAATTAAATTCATAGTTGACTTCTCATTAAAAATAATGGGACTATTTTGTTTAATTAAATTAATTAATTAATTTAAAACAAATTGTTAATGTTTGTTTATTTTTGAGAGACAGAGACACAGAGCCTGAATGGGGGAGGGGCAGTGAGAGAGGGAGACACAGACTCTGAAGCAGGCTCCAGGCTCTGAGCTGTCAGCACAGAGCCCCGACGTGGGGCTCGAACCCACGAACTGCGAAATCATGACCTGAGCCGCAGTAGGCTGCTTAACCGACTGAGCCACCCAGGCATACCCAATTTATTTTTTAAAATTGTTTTAATATTTATTTATTTTTGAGAGAGTGAGAGAGACGGAGTGCAAATGGGGGAGGGGCAGAGAGAGAGGGAGACACAGACTCTGAAGCATGCTCTAGTCTCTGAGCTGTCAGCACAGAGCCTGAGGTGGGGCTTGAACTCACCAACCAGGAGATCATGACCTGAGCTCAAGTCTGACGCTCAACTGACTGAGCCACCCAGATGCCCCAAGGGACTATTTTAGGCATCACATTCCTTCTTATCTGTGTCAAAACTCACATTCAACAATGATTCTGGGTTGCAAAAGAGAATTTGTTTTTCTCACTTAGGACTGAGTCTTTGTCATGAGCTAAGGGAGCCCAACAACAAGGCCAAGATTATAGGTGGGAACTTTTTGATGTGTGTCCATATTCAAGCGAAGATCAGAGAAGCCCACCTGAAGGAACTCAGCAGTGACGGTGACAATTGTGGACTGAACGGAAGTTCTTTCTAAAACAGCTATTTTGAAGATTGTGATTCTGACTTTGGAAGAACTAAGATGACTGGCAATGGGAGGAATCACATGTGCAATTCCTATTCTTAATTTGTCCAGAAGACAATGGAATATCCTTAGAGCACTAAAGAGAAAGAATTGCCAACTAAGTGTTCTATATTGAGCAAAAGGATCCCTCAGGAATGAAGGCAAAATAAAGACATTTTTCAGATGAATAGTAATTAAGAGAATTCACCACCAGAGATCTGCACTAAAGAAAATATTACAGAGTATTCTTGAGGTAGAGGAAAAAAATCAATCTGGGTGGAAGTTTGTTGATGCAGGGAGGAATGAAGAACAATGAAAATGATAGATGGCGTAAGTCAAAATAATATTGACTATATATAATAATATTAAAGATGTCCTGTTGAATTTTATACACAGGCACACATATACAAACACATAAATAATTAAAATACCCCGCAGACCTAAGGGTGCCTGGGTGGCTCAGTTGGTTAAGCAACTGACTCTAAATTTTGGCTCAGGTCATGAGCTCATGGTTTTTGAGTTTGAGCCCCGTGTCAGGCTCTGTGCTGACAGTGCAGAGCCTGCCTGGGTTTCTCTCTCTCTCTTTCTTAGAATAAATAAATAAACTAAAAAAAGAAAAATAACCAAATGCCCCCAAGCCCCCTACGTGGCCAATTACCATGTAATTTATATGGCTTGTGGCCTTCTATTTTATCTGCTTTTTCTTTTTTGAAAACTATGATTGGCCTAGTTCTATACACACTTCTTTTTTTTTTAATTTTTTAATGTTTTATTTATTTTTGATACAGAGACAGAGCATGAGAGGGGGTGGGGCAGAGAGAGAAGGAGGCACAGAACCGGAAGCAGGCTCCAGGGTCTGAACTAGCTGTCAGCACAGAGCCTGATGCGGGGCTCGAACCCACAAACGTGAGATCTGACCTGAGCTGAAGTCGGAGGCTTAATTGACTGAGCCACCCAGGTGCCCCTACACACACTTCTTAAATGATATACTTTATTGTCTCTACAAAAGACGTGGTATTTATAAAGGGAAGAACAGGAGTGAATTTGTAAGCAAGTTTGTTACCACAGTGTGTGTGTGAGCATCAGCCCATATAAACGGCATATTATCTGGGGGCGGGAAACTTCATTGTTCTGTGCTATTTTAATAATGTAAGAAGAGCTAAAATTTTTGGAATGCCTGCTATCTGTCAAACATGTAGGTACAAACTTCACAAAAAATACTTTATGCTCACAACAAACTAGGGAAAAGGTACTACTGTTCCAATGTGACAAATAAGAAAGTATTGTCTCCGACAGATTAGATCTCTTGCCTAACATCCTAGCTATAAGATACATGAAACAGTGGTTTAATTCCAGTTGTTGGATCCAAACCCATTGACTTTTCCTATGCTCCTGATCACTGCCCCTGTGAACAAAGATACTATAATACCACTAAAAGAGAGGAGCGTGACATTCCCACTACCCCCAACAGTGGTAACTGTCACTTGAAATAAATAAGATCCAACGGCATGAGCTCATGGATTTATTTCATGGTTCAGAAAACTGTGAAGTAGCGTTTGCCTCATATCTACTTGGACAATTCTAGTCACGATGACGCTGATACTCAATTACAGAACTGCATGCACATGTATATTTGCATATATGTATGTAGAAATATACCTACAAGTAAGTTTCAGATCAGGACACCCACTGGATTCCAAGTGGGAGGAATCAACTTGGAGCTGACTCCATAAATCCCAACCCAAACCTCTTAGAGCATTAACATCATAGGCTGAGAATAAGGGACAAATCCTGCTTCAAGTGGGGATTCTTTAGAAAATTCTTTTAAAGAGACACAGAATCCAAAGCAGGCTCCAGGCTCTGAGCTGTCAGCACAGAGCCTGATGCGGGGCTTGAACCCACAAACCATGAGATCATGACCTGAGCTGCAGTGGGACGTGTAACTGACTGAACCACCCAGGTGCCCCTCAAGTGGGGATTCTTTAGCTGCAACTGAAAGGCACAGATACAAAGTGCTCAAGTGTAAATACCTCGTAAGAATCTATTTGCTTATCTCTGCCTAACATGAGTCGGAGGTAATGTGATGTTCCTAATACCATAAACCATTTTTTGAAACACACTGGCCTCTTTTGTGGCTTTGCCTTTTCCTAAATGATCCCTTCTACTGAGTCGAGTCTGTCTCCTTGCTGACAGACAGCCCAATACCAACTAATGGACAGGTTCCTGGTGTGGGAGTCACATTCTAGAAACTCCCCAGAGCAGCCAATAATAGTTCATATTCTAAATATAATAACATTTACTGTCTATTCTCACTGCAAACATCCACACGTTACCAAGTATCTTTGGACTATTAATTTATTGTCAGATTGGATTCAATACAACACCCAGTGCTCATCCCAACAAGTGCCTTCCTCAATGCCCATCACCCATTTTCCCCCCCTCCCCCCACCCCCATCAACCCTGTTTGTCCTCTGTGTTTAAAGAGTCTCTTATGGTTTGCCTCCCTCCCTGTAACTTTTTTTTCCCCTTTCCCCTCCCCCATGGTCTTCTGTGTCGACTAATTTTTAAGAAGAACATGTCTTCGAGGACTTGGTAAGAGGTGACATTACTGGCACTTCCAACAGCTATAACGCATACCCATGTACCTCCCATTACACACACCATCCTGTCTGGGGCATTTTGAAAGCCCTTCATTACTATTTCATCTCAAAACTCCAAAGATAAGTCTTAGAATGAAAGGTTGCAATGTGTTCTAAAATGTGAACGGCCTACCTACAAACTCATGTACGAAAAGTGATGATTTAAGAGAAGAATATCTGACTAAATATCAAATAGTTGGATTAAAAAGAGCTCATGATAATAGAATATATTTCTAACTGGATAGCTTTGGGAAAATCTTCTCTACCACTTTAAAGGCTTGCTCTTCCTGGTCCCCTCCTCCTGAATTCTGGCTCTGGCCCCTTCCAGAGAAGCCCTGCAATCCTGGGAAAAGATGCGAGAGTGCCCGTCCTCAGCTGGGTCTACACAAATCGGGAGGGAAAGCCTATTCGATAGTCTGATTGTTGTAAGTAATGGACTGGATAACTTAGGTCAAATGTCTTTGGCCTCACTAATTACTTATCCTTGCTGATATTTATCCTCACTGATATTTTTCTCCTAATTATGTAGACTGAATTATCTAGATAAAATAATTTTTTGGCCTGCATATATGTGATCTAAAATAGGTTTTTCCCCCTCTTTCCCTGGAAAAGGCAAACTCCTGTTGCATATACCTCCAATAAGCAAGCACACTAAAGTATTCATAACAAATCTATTATTATTTCATAATTAGGTTTGTCAGAAGGACATAAACATTCTTAAAGGTTAACTGATCATTAACAGCTATGGAAGAAATCACACCAAGGGATTTTTCCAGGAGAATGCACCCGGCAAGATCTATCGGCTTGAAATTCCCTTGATGAAGAGTATTATCTACCTCAAAACACGCCATCATTGCCAACATGTTTTCCACATGAAACAGAGACCGTGTGATTCTGTGCCTGGATGTTACTTTAAACCAGAATGATGAATCTGTGAGCTGCTTGAATTGGAGACCCATGTGGGTCTTCCCTATAGAACCAAGAGCTTCAAAATATTACTGATCAAGTAGTCACACTCCAGTGTTTGCAATCACCTTTAATACCTAACCCAGAGCACCTGCTAGGTAGTAGGGACTGGACAAGAGTGCCTATGGCTGAAGATCCAGTGCTTGCCTTCCGTGGGGAGGCAAGATGTGCAAATAAAACAAGTAACTTCACAAGGGCGCATTGGATAATGGCCACCATGTTAGCTGAGGGCGTCCACTTGGGTGTCCACTGGCAACTCAACCTTTATGTGTCCAGGATAGACCTCCTGATGTGCGCCCACCCACTGGTGCCTGCTCTGTTCTTCCTCCTCTCCGTGAATGGCCTTCCCATTCTTCCAGGGGTTCAGGTCAAGAGCCCTGGGAGTCAGAATGTACTGGGCTCTTTGGCACACCGAACACCTCCAAATTACAAGCAAATCCTGTTGGTTTCCTCTTTCAAATATATGCGGAATAAGACCATTTCTTACTGCCCCCACCACCCCTGCCTTGGCCAACCAGCTCCTCACTGGAAGAAAAGGCTGCCATGATGAGCCCAATGTGGCCTGCCGGTCCCCCTGCCCCCACTCACTGCACTTAGTGACACCTGTCTTCTTGTTCATCCTTTAACTCCAAAAGACACATGAGCCTCTGGGTCTGGGCATCTGATGTTCCCTCCATGGGGAGTCCTTTCTGTCCTGTGTACGCTGCCTCCCATTCCCCTTTTCCGAGACAGCTTCACTAACCACCTTGCTTAAAGGAATGACCTTCCATCCCTAGTATCCGTACCCTCTCTGGGCGGCTTTAACTTTTCGCCTATCACTTCTTATCTTTTGGTGCGCTGTTTTAACAATTTGCACATGGGGCACGTGGGTGGCTCAGTCAGTTGAGCGTCCGGACTTCGGCTCAGGTCATGATCTCATGGTTTGTGGGTTCAAGCCCCGCGTCGGGCTCTGTGCTGACAGCTCAGAGCCTGGAGCCTGCTTCAGATTCTGTGTCTCCCCCCTGCCCGCCGCCTCTTCCCCACTAATGCACTTTCTCTCTCAAAAATAAACATTAAAAAATATTAAAAAATAAAAATACAATAAAAATTTGCTTACAGAATTGTTTGCCTGTTTTACCGATTCCCCCAGGTTCCCTCAAGACCATACGCTCCGGGACGGCTGAGATCTTGTCTGTTTTGCCCAACTGTTCTATCACCAGAGTGTAGGATACTTGCCAGGGTGTTCAGCCCCCCGCCCCAGATTGCTTCCTGTATATAAAAACACTGCAATGCCACCAGTGGCCAACAGAGGTCACTGTTTAGACACTGGAAGGCTCTGCCTGACCTTGCTTGCTTTCTTTCACCAGCTGGGACTAAATGGGACTCCCGCCCTCCCCTGGCACAGGAGCAGAGCCTTCCCTGGGTCGTGGCTCACCCCTGAACAGGCAGCTTTCTGGGCTGAGCGACAGCTGCCTTCACTCCTCGTTCTCCCGGCAGGCTGGTCATGACTTCGCAGAATCGTACTTCAGTTACCTTCCCTCCGCTATTGAGTTCCTTTTGGCTCTTTCAGCGGTGCTAACGATCATTAATTCATGTCATGATCATGTCGGGGTTCAAACGGCCTCTGATTAAACCCCAGTGAAACTATATTCAGGAGGGCAGTGCCATATAAAACTGAAGCCTGTTATATAACTCCTGGCAGCTCAACACGGCCCATTTTTTTTTTCAACCCATAAATACATTCTTTCCCAAACACTTTGAGCAGTCTGCAGGAGGGTCTGTGAGCATGAATAGCTTTTGTCCTGTGTCAGCTTGAGGCCCCTCTGCCTTTCATCTCTGGATGCCTGTGGCCAGCACCCTCCTTTTTAGGGGCGATCACCTCCCATCCTCTCCCACCCTTTCCTGCCCTCCTCCTGCGGCGGGAGGCACACCCATTCACTGGCTGCTGCTGCTTCGAGGCGAAATCTGCCTACCCCTCCCTCTCTTGAGCCCCCTTAAACCAGCCTCTAAAACCATCACCTCCAGTTTCTATTTAGGATGGGAGAGTCAATTCAGAGAGGCGACACCGCCTCACTTCTGGGCTGATGATTATTTATGCAACATCACCTTCCTGGTCTGGCTAATGACAGACTCTTTGAGATCATTTTTAGTGCCTCTGTGTGTACGTTCAATAAAATTCCTTTAACTACTTAGTCAACCGCTAGTACACTGAACACTGTATGCGTATCCACATATTTATGCCGTTTGGTTGTCGATTTCCATCTTAGATTGGTGCAGTGTCTATATACACACATATGTACGTATCACCAAAAACAAGATATAAAGAAAACAAAACGTCTGTTGTTTAAATATGTCTCCCCTCTCCTCCACAAGAAGCCCTGTTTTCACAAATGTGAAGGGCATCTGTTTTACAAAACATTTTTGCTTGGCACTATCCCAAACTCCGCCGATATCCGGGATCAATGGGATCTCTCCGAAGCGGGGCTTCAGCGAACGCGACTTGCTTTGGGTGAAATTATTAAGTTGGGAATTGCCAACTTCGTCTGCAAGTGAAATGCTCGATCCTTTTTTTACCAGCAGGAAAAAAAAAAAGTCAATCTGCTTTCCTTGAAGGCCAGTGTGCATGACTACGTACGTTCTCACCATCCGGAAAATCAGAAAACCTTGGAGCAACGATCACGGGGCTCGGTGAGAGACCCACTTATTTCGGTGTTTAAAAATCACTAATACAAACAGTCACAACTCTTCAGTGAGTGGTAGATACCTATGAGTGCCCTACTTAAACATTTAATCACTTTAAACACTAAATCTGACTCAGGCATCGGTGGGAACGTCACAGGCTTGTTCAGTAAACCCACACCCCAACACGGAGACGCCCCCAAACACAAATCCTGAATGACATGTCTGGTTCTCCTCACACACTGCAGTCTGACTCCCAGAGCCCCTACTGCGGGGGCACGGGGCCCTTTAGGATCTGACCCACAGGTGACTGGGGTGACAGATTCTATCACACTTGCCCCCCTCCCCCAGGGTCTTAAAAGGTGTGCCTTATGAAAAGAGCATATTATTCAGTGCTAAAAAGAAATGCCCTATCAAAGCCACTAGGGGACAGGGAGGGACCTTGAATGCATATTGCCAAGGGGGAGAAGCCAGTCTGCAAAGGCTACATACTGTGTGGTTCCAACTAAATGACATTCTGGAAAAGGCAGAACTACAGAGATGAGAAAACATCAGTGCTTGTCAGGGCTCCGGGGGGGGGGGGCGATGGAGGGGGCGCAGAGGCGCAACACACATTTTTAGGGCAGTGCAATGACTCTGAATGACACAGGCATGCCAAGTACATGACATGACGTATTTGGCAAGACCGCAGGAAGCTGAGGGAGCCTTCACGAAAGCTACCGACTCCGGTTAATAATCACGTATCAACAGCAGCTCATGCACTGTAATAAACGTACTATCTAGAAGCGAGATTTTCATATCAGGGAAACTATGTGTCTGGGAATCCCTGTACTTTCTGCCCCTTGCACCTCCCCCACCCCCGGCAAACTTAAAACTACTTTTAACAATAAAGTCTAATTAATTATAAACCGGCTATAAGCAACACGGTGAGTCTGCTTCAATAATACATGTGTTGGGGGTGCACTGAATCACGCACGGGCTAAAAGAGAGCATTTTTCTTTTTCTTTCTTTTTTTTTTGGAGGGGACGCAGACACATACACAAAAGGTGGCTTGATGCCCCTTCTCTGTTGGAGCCTTTCTGGCACTCGCACTGAGAGGAGGATTATCACCAACCGTGGTCCAGCTCTGGGCTGGGGCACACAGAACGGTCACTCTCTATTTTTTGATACGTTGGGATTCTTTCCCACCAAGCCCCGCGTGCGAGATGCTGGCAAAGCGGCCTGCTTCGGCTGCTCAGGGACCATACGGACCTCTGCCGCTCGCACGAGGGCCTCGGTGAGTTTTAGGCACCAGCTAATCCATGAGAGCACAATGCTGCCACCGACAGTCACACATCACCGTCACGTTAGAAACAGTGGGATGAACAGAAAGCCACTGGTCCATGTGCAGCAAGCACATTATTATACTATGCTGCACGCACACACACACACACACGCCCACGCACCCCCGGACAGCTGCGAGAGGAAAATGGCACTGAATACTAAGCAGCCACCACGGACGTTAAGGGAAGTGGTCACCTCGGGAGGATCGGGGAAGTGAGAGACAGCCGGATAACGTAAGGAGCTCGCTAGTTAGCAGAGAGGCAGTCCGAGAAAAGTGTCACCCCGGAGCCCTTTACACATGAAATTCACTATGCGGCGCCTGGAGGCTCAGTCGGTTAAGCGTCCGACTTCAGCTCAGGTCATGATCTCGCGGTTTGTGGGTTCAAGCCCCGCGTCGGGCTCTGTGCTGACAGCTCGGAGCCTGGAGCCTGCTTTGGATTCTGTCTCCCTCTCTCTCTGCCCCTCCCCTGCTCATGCTCTGTCTCTGTCTTTCTCTCGCTCAAAAATCAATAAACATCAAAAAAATTAAAATAAAATTTACTACAATTCCACGAAGCCAGTTTTGTGTCACGCTTTAGCGAAGTTGAGCCTAGGGAGCACGAGACGGGGGTATGGGGAGGCTGCCCGCAGACAGAACACGTTACGTTTGCCAGACAGAAGTGAAAGTCTCCCCAGGGGCCCCCTTCCCCGCAGCGGGCACCTGGCAGAAGAGAGGCACCCGAAACTTCCATTTCTGTGTCTCTTACCGCCGTGGATGGCAGGGCCACCAACGCACCCCTCCAGTCCAGCTCATCTCTATGCCTACTGGCTAGCAGGTCATCTCCCGTGGAGGGAGAGTGGGAGGGAGAGGGAGGTGCTCAGGGGGCCGCTCATGGGGGTACGCCCCAGGGATACAGGCGGGGTAAAACCGGCTTACTGCACATGTTAGAGAACTTCTTCCTTCTTTCTGGACTTTTCCTAGACTGCCTCACCTTCCATAAATTCTTTCTATTTAATTTTCTAACCTTTATTTTTGAGAGACAGAGACAGAGCACAAGTAGGGGAGGTGAGGGAGACCCAGATTCCAGAGCAGGCTCCAGCCTCCGAGCTGTCAGCCCAGAGCCTGAAGTGGGGCTCGAACTCACAGACGTTGAGAGCATGACCTGAGCTGAAGTCGGATGCTCAACCAACTGAGCCACCTGGGTGCCCATAACCTTTATTTATTCATGACAGACAGAGACAGAGGACGAGCGGCGAAGGGGAGGGAGACACATAATCTGGAGCAGGCTCCAGGCTCTGAGCTGTCAGCACAGAGCCTGAAGTGGGGCTTGAACTCCTGAACCGCAAGATCATGACCTGAGCCGAAGTCGGCTTAACAGACTGAGCCACCAGGCACGCCTCATAAATTCTTTTTAGAGCGTGACACCTTTTATTTATTTTTCTGAAGCTAAGTTTGCTCTTCTCAGGGCCGAAGCCACAGAAGTCAAAGAAGGGGGTGGGGACACTAACATTCTCGAGGGCCCACAGGGTGTTACATACTGTGCTGGATCCTTTGAACACATTTCCTTTAATCCTTCCAAGCACACTAATTCTTCCCACCACGAACGCCGACTGGAGGGCTGGGACAATCTGCATGATTGTGCGCTACCTTGTGCCGCGTGTGCGCAAGGTCCCCACGCCACGGAGGAGGGGAGGGGCCGTTCCGACTCAGGTTCTCCTGGCTGCATTTTCCTACCGGCTAACATGCCTCCCACTCAGAGGACGCCCCGTTCTCTTAGTGAACCGCAGTGGCTCACGCTAGTGCTGGGGGAACCCTTCTGGGACTCGCCACATGCTTACGGACTCCATCCTGGCGGAGATTTTACGTGGATTGCTGTATGTGGGAGTGAGGCCCAAGGGAAGCGATTCTGTCGTCTGCCGGGACTTTCATGCAGAGTCACCAAGCACGAGGGACGCAGGTAGTCTGTCCTTGCTGGGGTGGAATGTGCCACCTGTCTCCCAGCCCAACAGGAGGGGGAGGCGGTGTGGCCACCTAGAGTGGCCAGCTCACCCCTGGGAGTCCCCTTGTCCTTCCACGGCAGCGGGGCAGGCGCAGGGTGCAGAGAGGCTGCCTGGGCAGACAGAATCACCCCCCTGGCTACGGCAACGCCACGGGGACGGGGACAAACAGGCGGCAGTGTTGTCCTCCTACGCTACCTCATCCGCAGCTTCAGCTGGAGACGACACGGGGAGCATCCCTCTACAATAATACTCAGTTCAGCTCTGTCACATAATCACCCAAACCTCTCCGTTTCATACGGGATGGCTTGGCTCCCATGAGGTCTGGGTGCTCATTAGGAGCATGAGGTCAGCAAAGACACCCTCGACGTCCCCGCTTGGCTTTCGGCTCACCGAGCCAAGGTGGGTAGTTTCTAGAAGCTCTGTGCTGCGAGGCGGAAAAGCCCAGGATGACAGACAAGGAGTGGGCCCCTGGTACGAGAAACAGTCTGTCTGTCTCGGGGAGGAGAAACTCATGCTTGTCTCGTAGGCGAACAGGCCCTGGCCAGCTGCGTCCGAAGGGGAGGCTCGTGGTGGGTTCTTTGAGGTCAAGCATCCCTTCTGCGTGCAGGATTTAGGCCCGGAGTCAGAAAGCCATCCATCTGGGGTGCAGAAAGCCATCCCTCCTCCCACAACTTCCCCCATCAATTCTGTGATTTTTGCTAATGAAGTTAAACAATTTGCACATTCCTACATCTTCCTGTGGGTGCAAGCATCAGTGATTTCTAGCCAGTAGAAGACACGGCTGATTCTCCAGGCCCGGTGGGGGGTGGGGGTGGGCAGCAAAGTCCTCAGCGCCACGCAGACGAGGGGGGAAGGTTCCCGGCTCTTGGGACATAAATTCAATCCAGATATCAGTTCCCTGGCTCCCTCCCTCCTCCCCGCTCTGGCTCTCTCTCTCTCTCTCTCTCTCTCCTGATCCCCCTCCTGTCACTAGTGGCAAACAGCTGCTGGAGTATTTTAGCAGTGATGATGTCAGGCTGTTTCTGATAGGCTTCTGGGTAAAGCGACAAGCCACCTTTTTAGCAGACAAGAGCCCTCCCCGGCACGCAAAGCCCTGCACACAGGCTGTGACAAACACCCCACCTCCTCGTCTGCAAAGAGACCTCGGTCCGGCTGCCGGGAGGAAATGAGACTCCTGGGGAAGCTGATGACTCCACCATTCAAGCATCCGTCATAGTATCGGGCAGGGAAAACACTCAGAGATGCTTCTTTGTCCAAAACTGCCAGGTCAATTCCAAAGCTACAGAGGCCTGGGAAGCTGTTGGCCATGAGGCTCTGCAGGGACCTGGAGGCCGTAGCCAGGGCCGTTCTGTATTCTCAGAGTGAACGGGCTGCGGGTACGGAACACCAGCATTTCCAAGTTCACACCGCTCCCTGTGCTGCACTAACGCTTTCAGGATGGCAGGTGCCATGAAAGAACACATTCAGGGGCGCCTGGGCAGCTCAGTTGGTTAGGGGTCTGACTTTGGCTCAGGTCACGATCTGGTGGTTTGTGAGTTCGAGCCGTGTGTCAGGCTCTGTGCTGACAGCTCGGAGCCAGGAAGCTGCTTTAGATTCTGTGTCTCCCTCTCTCTCTGCCCCTCCCCTGCTCACACACTGTTTCTCTCTCTCTCAAAAATAAATAACACACACACACACACACACACAAACACACATCACATTCCCTTGCCTGCCTGTTTATTTCCATGCTTCACCTAAAGTCTGTTACAAGTCCGCCAGAGACAACTCCTTTTTTCCTTCCAGTGCCCACCTCCCACATGACACGGTCAGGCGGGAGTGAGTGGGAACCACAGACGGGGAGGGGGAGGGAGTTCGAAATAATGATGCCACTTAAAAAAAAAATCTTGCTTTTTGCCTTTTTTTTTTTTTAATCTGAACTTGAAGACATCTTTCTCGGACCTGAACTGAAGACCGTAAGCCCGCAGTGACGCCGTATCATAAAACAGAAATCTTTGGGGAATAAAAGCTCTCGGCAAGGCAGGCCCCTTGACATTGTGCAAGACCTGATATCTGCACTTCTGGAAGACGCTGGAAGCTCCCCCCTACCCTGAAACCTTAAAGTCTGCTCAAAACAATTCAAACCATTAACTAGTTTGTCTTTTGTCTTTTGTTTTTTTTTTTTTTTTGAATCTCCCAACTCCCATTTTCAATTCAGACTTGAAGGAGGTGCTGTCACCTTTGGGGTTTTTCAAAATCCTCAGTGAAAATGCTCCCAGGAGATCCAGGCTCAACAGCCTAGGAAGCTGGCAGCCTGGGGGCCACACCTGGTGGACACCAAGCCACCTGGACATCGGAAGTGCTGCTTTATATCAAAGGGCCATGGAATAAAGGCGTTCAAGTGATTTAAGAGACTGTAAAGAGAGCAGTGAAAGAGCCCACAGAAAGTAAGAGTCCATAATAGTTCCAGGCTTTCACACAACTCCCCGTGACTGCATCTGACCGCCGGTGGTTCCTATTTACCACGAGCCCAGGAGATCACCTGGGATTCTCGGACTGTGTTAACCAGGCCTTTGATTTCCTAAATTCTGATGCTTTGACACCTCGGAGCCTTGTTGCCTCTAGAGGGGATGCCCCTCCAGGGTTGGCTAATTCCTTGCCTGGAGGGGGGAGATCTTCACAGCGATACCCCCAACCACCTCCTCTCCTGGGCTCTCCCCTCTGGGCCCCTATCCACCTGCCCTAACCACCCCAGGCCCAGGGAGCAGACCCCCTGGGGACAGCGGTGCCCCAGAGCCCCCTGAAATGAGCCACACCAGCCAATCCTAAGCCTGCTCCCCCTCACGTCGCTCATTCCTTCCCACAGGAAAGGCTCTTGCCCATGTTCCTTCCCTGTTGCCCTGCCTCCTAGTCAGGAGCTTCCCTGGTGCTTCCCCGTGGGGCCCTGCGTGGTGTGACCCATCTTCTTGGGATCCCAATAAAACAAGCTACCTTGTCAATGGCAGTGATATCAGCCTCCCATCACCTAAGTAATAATAACGCACCGACATTTTAACACACACACGTTAGACTGGGATGCAGTGACTCTGACCATCGAAGGTCCCCGCCTGGACCAGCACTGCCTTTACCAGGCAGATGAGGAGGGCACAGGGACCCCCAGGAGGGCCTTGAGCCATGCACAGTTTCTCAGTCAGGGCTCCTCCTCTGAACTACAGAATTAAAAAGAAAATCATGTCGAGCGGTGATTGTTAGACTTTTCCAGATGATGGTCCCTTTCTGAAGCCCCGGTGGAGGAGCACAGAAGCAAATTCATCACCAACAGCAGATGCCTTGGGGCATTTGGACTTCACTCTCTCCTAGAACCGGGCTGGGAAAGATGACGGACCTGTGGAGTGTGGGTGTAAGCGAAAACCCTCAATTCTCCCCAGGCACTGCCCCTTGGAAGACGTTGACAGAGAAACGGTGCCCCTACCCTGTGCCGGAGAGGGGGCGAACATTACCTGTGCTCGGTGCTCCCCGACGGCAAACTGGATCACGGCCACGCCCGGGTGGGGGCTGTCCTCGATCCGCTCCACGGTGCTGGAGTCGATCTTCAGGTCGCTGCTGATCTCCGCGCTCTGGATGAAGTCTTCCGTCTTCAGGTCCTCCACTTTCTTCAGCTCCCCGTTGGCCAGCTGGATGATCGAGCCTTTCATGAAGTAGGGGGGCAGTGTGGGAGGCGCGGCGGCGGGGGACGCCACGGACTGCACCACGGGCAGGTGGATCTGAGCCTGCACCATGGCCGGGTAGGCGGCCTGCGTGACCAGGGCCTCCGGGCTGAAGTTCTCGTTCTTGGGGAGGGCGGTGGTGACGAACGTGTGGGGCACTGCAGCGAACTGCGGCGACGACGTGGCGATGGCGGGGGCGGCCCCCGAGCCCTCCACGTCGGCGCTGCCCACCGGGATGAGCAGGGGCTGCGTGCCGGGGATCACCAGGTGCTGGGGCAGGCTGCCGGCGTAGGTGATGGCCTGCTGCTGGCTGCTCAGGTAGCCGATGACCGGCGCCTGGGTCCCCGCGTAGAAGGCGGTGGCTGGCAGTCCGACCGGGAGTGGCTCCGAAGCGCTGTGCGTGGTCTGAATGACCGTGTGGGGGGACAGCGTGGCGACGGCGGCGGCCTTCACGCCTTCGGGGCCCAGGGCCTGCTGTGGCGACAGCGCGTAGGACCGGTGGCCGGCCTTGCCTAGGTGCAGGCCGCTCTTGTCGTTGAGGCTGGAGGGCGAGGCCTCCCGGTGCGGGACCTGCTGCACCTGCAGGTCGGCGGCGGGCGTGGTGCTGGCAGGCAGGACCATCACAGAGGCCCGGAGCCCCGCGGAGTCGCGCCCGCCATAGTCGGCGGCGCTCGGGTGCACCACCACGTGCCGGGGCTCGTAGGGGTGAGGCAGCGGCTTGGCGGCCTTCCCCAGGCCCAGGTCGGCGGAGCTCGGCGCCCCGAACCTGCGGCCCTTCTCCAGCTCGCCGTTCAGGAGCTCCTTGGCCTGCGCGGCCTGCTGCAGCCTGCCGCCGTCGGCCTTCTTGGCGGCCTCCCGCGGGACGAAGTGGCCGGCTGAGTCGCTGTACTGCACCACGACCTGGGGGGAGGGCCCCAGGGTGAGCGTGTGCGGGATCATCGTCTGGTGCGGGTGGAGGTGGACGGGGATGGCCGGAGGGGACGCCGCGCGCCCCGCGCCCTGCGGGGAGCCGGAGATGCGCACGTACTGGTTCGGCGGGGCGGGCGGGGGTGAGCCCGGGGGCACGAGCCCCGGTGTCCTGCCCAGGTGCTGCTGCGGCTGCGGCTCAGCCTTGTGCCCGGGGGCTTGGCTCAGACTGCCCATGTTGGCCAGCAGGGTGGAATAGGCCTCCAGCTGCGAGCGCTGGGACGGAGTGGTGGCCCCCGCGGCCGAGGCCACGGCACTGGTGACGGGGCTGGCCGTCGGGGAGATCAGCTGCGAGGGGATGAAGCCAGCGTAGGGCCCGCTGTACTGGGAGGACCCGACGAACTGGAAAGCGTGCGGCAGGTGAGCATACTGCACGGGGGACACCGGCGTCCCCGACGGCGGGGGCGGGTAGGCGGCGGGCAGCGTGGTGGCCGCCGCCACCGACCTGGGCGCGCTGGGCGGGGAGTAGTCCAGCCCCGCGGACAGCGCTTTG
>NC_043706.1:12625757-12634900 GCF_006229205.1 Suricata suricatta | reverse complement strand
CCCATCCTCAGGTGTAAGGTGGAGGGGGAGGGGTCCCGGCCCATCCTCAGGTGTAAGGTGGGGGGGAGGGGTCCCGGCCCATCCTCAGGTGTAAGGTGGGGTGGAGGGGTCCCGGCCCATCCTCAGGTGTAAGGTGGGGGGGAGGGGTCCCGGCCCATCTTCAGGTGTAAGGTCTGCAGCCTCACCTAGCGGAACTACAGCTCAAGGGTCCTGCCTGACTCAGGGTCCTCACTCCTCATCCAAAGCCACTCTGCGTTCCCTCACACACCCTCACAGCCCCACACGCCAGCTCAGCAGAGAGAGCCAAAAATAATCTTGTTCTCTACAAGTTTCCAAAGAATTCCCAGTACAGCTACGCAGAGGGTAACAGAAAGCCAAGAGAAATCTGTGAGACAGTTAAAAAATGAATATGGTTATGGTGACAAAAAAAAAAGTGCGCTAATAGGGCGGATGGTTTCTCCTTCATGACGGTCACACGCTTGCTCCCTTCTCCTTTCTTTCTTTCTTTCCAGGTAGTCGCTGCCTTTTCTCTTCACACCAGCTCGCTCCCTTTCTCCTTGGAAAGGGCCAACCCGCCATTAATCCTAGAGATGAAACCTCTTTTCAGATCAATCAGCCCCATGCACTTGAATCTCGATCTATAAATAGTGGGCTGGGGGCCAAGTGGTACGGACACAGATCTCCGTCCCTCAGGGGCCGGTGAACTCGGAGTCACCGTGACTGTACGCGCAGATGGATGCCCACTGGCCACAGACAGAACGTCAATGGAACCTACAGGAACCGGGCTAACCGGCAGATGTGGGCGCCCCTACAGGCAGCAGCTGCAGCGGCGAGCACTGCTGGCATCCTGGGAAACTGAGGCACTGGGCTTTGGGGTCTACCATTTCTCCTAGCCAGACCCTCCTTTCTACCATCTGATTTTGTAAAATTTTTTTAATGTCTATTTTGGAGAGAGAGAGAGAGAGAGAAACAGAGCACGAGCGGGGGAGGGCAGAGAGAGAGAGAGAGAGAGAGAGAGAGAGAGAGACAGAATCCAAAGCAGGTTCCAGGCTCCAAGCTGTTTGCACAGAGCCAGATGCGGGGCTCACACTCATGAACAGGGAGAACCATGAGATGATGACCTGAGCTGAAGTCAGACACTTAACCAGCTGAGGCACCCAGGTGCCCCAACGCTTATTTATCTAATTAATTTATTTTTTACTTTTACTTATTTTTGAGAGAGAGCACAGTGGGGGAAGGGCAGAGAGAGGAGGACACAGAGTACCCAGAAGCAGGCTCAGCGCAGATAGCACAGGGCCTGGCGAGGGGCTCACACCCACAAACTGCGAGACCGTGACCTGAGTGGAAGTCAGACGCCTAACGGACTGAGCCACCCAGCTGCCCCTTCTACGGTCTGATTTTAAAACAAACACAACAAGGCAGCAAGCAGCCGTCAGCATTCGATTCTTGCCAACGCTAAAGCATCGAGGACATCCGCACTGTTACTAACACAGCCTCTTTTCTCTCCTCTGCCCGCACCAGCTTACCCCTCCTCTCTCCTGTGAGAGGTCTCTCCTACAGCACCCCAGCCTCGTCTGTAACTTTCTTTTTGGACCAGTGATTTTCGTGGCCATGGCCACTCTTGCTTCAACATTATTACCGAACATCACAATAAAAAGACTATTCAATAGACAGTCTCTATCCTTAATGGTTGTGGTCAGGGGCATACGACGTGTAAATTTATAAATTTGGGGTCTCAACATCCAAGGTCATTTCAGTAAGAACAGGATTTCTCATTTGACAAGAGAGGCACTTTAAGGACTGGGAGGGAAACAAAAGATAAAGTGAAAAGATCTAGTACGTTAGTCTTGGGGAAAGATCTGTGTTGAAGAACCAATGTCAACTGCTTACCCTCCCGACCTAGAGCTTTTATACATTCAAAATACTGTGCTCTGTGTAGCTTTGTTTTATAAACAGTGCGGCACATAATTTACACGCAATATTTGCAAATCAATTAGGAGGCCAGTGCTATGTTCAAAAAATGACAGGATAAAATTAAGTTACAAAGTTATAAAAAAAAAATCAGTTGCCCCTTCTGGCTGCTTAAAAAGTGCTGACAATGATCTTTTAGCTTTAGATGTCAAGAGTCACTCAAAGACTTGTATAAGCTCCCACATTGCCGTATCAACTAGCAAAGTCATTTAGATCTACTCAGAGCAAACCGTTCCGTGCGCCCCCTGCTGGCTCCACGGGAGCACTGCGCCAAAAACCCCCCACAGGATTTCATTAGGGTTGTTCATGCAAGAGTGATATGTCAGAATCCAAAATGAGACTATTTGCATACAGTAGGCCCAGCCAGTAAGGGAATAGGTTAATTAGCCCAAGGCAGCTCGAGGGAAGAAAAAGCAGCAGCATAAAAGTCCTTTCAAAGCCAAGCAAAATGTCAAACACATTCAGAAGAGGTCCATTAGCAATGCAAATGTAAAATTGCCTGTACAACCGAATGCACAATATACAAAACCAGAAAACTCCTCGGAAGGTACTTCTTAAAGAACCCAGCTTTAGTGAATCTGAAAAGGAAGCGCCTTAGTTTATTTATAGTGTTTATTTGAGAGACACAGGCTTCGCGGGTCCTGAAGAGCTCTGGACAGACCCCAGGGCTGGTCTTCTGCTAATGGACCACTAACACATATTAGCCTCAATGCACAGATTCCAATTTATTCTTCTGAAAAGTGATCCATCGGTAAATGGCTTTTGCAGATAATACTAATGATAAATCAAGGATCCAGAGACTACCACAGGACCTGAAGCAACCTAGCGCCAGACGGATACAAATTTCAACATTTAGCATTTAGATGGGGCTCTCTCATTCTGGGGCTTGTGTTTCTTCTCCGCACTCACCAGCTCTGTACTATGTGAATCTCCCCTCAGGGAGAAGCACTGTGAGGGTACGGATTGAATCTTGCTGTATTTTCAGAGAACCACCAGAGGGCGCCACAGTTTGCCACCAGGTCCCTGGTAGCGGTTTGATTATTCATGAAATTGAAAGAATGGAGAGATAGATTATGAAAGTGGATAAGCAGAGAAGGGGAAAGGAAGGGATAGAGAGATACAAACAAAAATAGAAAAATAAAAAAGGAGAATGGGATTTTTTTTTTGCCTTTAGGATCCCTTTCTAGCTGCAGACAAATGGTCTCTGTGTTTCTAGTTACCTTCTTGGGGCTGAAATCCACCAATGGTTAAGCTGGGCCCCTGGGGGATTCACTTCTAGATGTACGACAGAAATGATTTCTTCACAACATGAGGCCACACACTATTTTATAAATGCTAACTTCCCAAAGAACAGATCCCCTTGTTCAAACGTTATTATTAAGAAAGTTACTGGATGAATTAAGACAAGCCTATTGAGGGTTTAACTACATACGGATTGCCTGAGCATCTCTGTTCTGAAAGCAGTCATCTTTAGCATCTTTATATCTACATGTTCACCCATCACTCTATTAGTATCTTAGAGTTGAACTCAGTTCAATAAGGCTCTGAATCAAACCATCACCACCAATAACCCTGGCAGCTTTAGAAATATAGGACCTCAGGCCCCACCCGCCCTCCTGATTTAGAATCCGCCTTTTAACCGGGCACCTGGGTGGCTCAGTCAGTTGAGCCTCTGATTTCGGCTCAGGTCATGATCTCCCAGTTCACGAGTTCGAGCCCCGCATTGGGCTCTATGCTGATGGCTCAGAACCTGGAGCCTGCTTCAGATTCTGTGTCTCCCTCTCTCTCTGCCCCTCCCATGCTTGTGCTCTGTCTCTCTCTCTCAAAAATAAAAAACATTAAAAAAATTAGAATCTGCACTTTTAAAAGGTCTCCAGATGATTCATATGCACAGGACGGTTTCAGAAACTCAGGTATGAGATTAAATTTTCTAATCATAAGCTCCTAAGCAAATTAAACATCTCTAGCCTTTCTTTCTGATGGAGGAGGTGTGGAGAAACCAAATGCAGAGTGGATGGAGGCTTGGAGATAAGCAGCTAATATTTAGGAAATATTCATGTGTTTATTTGGGGGTCAGTTAGACTCCATAGAGCTCTAAGTAACAAATGTTCCTTTTCTTCTTGGTCTTTGTGTCTTCACAAAATATAAGGAAACGCACTTTAAAAAATTGTTATCATCAGTATTACACGAGACTCCATCATCTCCAAGAAGAAATACAAAATTTAACAAAAGAAGCCTCACGCTCACATCTTTGCTACAATTCAAAACAATTTCCCCCATTACCGTGGGTTTACTCTCTTTCAGAAATGATAGGAAAATGAGATGCTTCTGATCTGGAAGATGTGGGAACATGTCCCAGCGGAGCCCAAGTACTATAAATAACAACTGCTTTACGTGGGAGCCACTCCGAGAATTTGGATACATACAGTCCTAAAAACGCGCCCCAAGGCCATGGCCGGAAACGGAACTGCTCTGCCCGGCACGCCCAACCGCGGGAGCTTCTCAGCTGGAGTGGATCCCACGACTGTGGGACACGCGTGTCTGTGCCCAAGAGAGGCATGACCTGACGCAGCTGGGTCAGTTCTGGAAAAACTGCAGGGCTGCTTGGCCTGGCCACGACAGGAGAGGTCGCCGGATCCTCCAAGTCCTGACTTGCCGGCGTCCTCTCTGCTCTCCTGCTAAACATACGGTCTGTGTAGCGCACTCCAGGCAGTTCTCCATTTAGGTGAACTGTGAAAAGTAGGCTGAACCCTGTCATCCGCGAGGCTTCCAGGATGGAGAGAGGGGGGTGGCGTGAGAGCACAATTAGCTGCCTTCACAGTGGATTGGACAAGCCCCAAGGGAAGTGGGTCACAGACTCATTCATCAGATACTTACCTTAGTTCTAATACGAACAGTGGGCTCGGACTGTTCAAGGTCAGTGTGGAGCGGATGGTATGCCAGAACTCTATTTTTAGTTCTATTCTGTTCAACATTTTATTAGCGCTTTTCTCTTTATCATATTTAGGGGTGACAGAAAGCTAGCAGAGAAATTTTATAGATTATTGCAATTGATACTCAAATACAGGTATCCTCCGCTTTTTGAAAGGCTGCGTTATGCTTGGCTTTAACTAAAGACCTACGGTAGTACCTGCTTTTGCAAACCAAAAGGATTCCAAAGAGGAGTTTGCTTTTACAAAAAAAGGCTAAAAGCAAAAAAAAAAAAAAAAGCGTTCAGCACCTGTTTTTGCGGTGAGCTGCTGTGGGGGCGGCTTCCCACCTGAGCAGCGAGAGGAGCGCCACCAAGCGTCTTTCCGGGGAACTACACCCAGCCTCTCCGCATCCAGCTGCCACAGTTGGAACCCTGTTCTTGGAGAGTCTGGGCTTTATCGGGATTTACTTGGTGCGTCTGTTAGCAAGACGTGCCCTACGGTATCAGAAAAGCCTAAAAGAGGTTATTTGGGGGGTCTGGGAATGCTACAAGTTTCTCTACGTATATCAGTGGTCATTGCTTCTTTACTTAAGGCCATTTGATCTTAGGAGAGTTTTCATAGGAACACTCTACTTTCAGATAGCAAAGGCGGGGGTGGGTGGGTGGCGGAGAACCTATATATCCTCGGAGGCTGGAAGTGATGGCTTAAAACCAAGAAAATTAAGATTCCTGAGAATAAAGTTTCAACAGCTCAATTCATTTAGTAGCAGGGGCTGGAGAGAGCTGGTTTAAGATTGGCTCACAGGAAGGAGCCGAGGAATTTTCTGTCTGACCACACATTTTATATGAACCAACAGTTTGGTCTGGTGCTTGAAAGGCTTGAATAGTGATGAGCTTCACTGATACGAACACAACGTTCAGAATAAAAGGGATAAATCCTGCAACATCGTATATTGGTAAAGCCACGGTCCAGGCGCTGCGGGAGGGGGTCAGGGCACAAGGGGGCGGGGCCAGGGGGGACTGATTGGGGCAGCGAGAGGTCTGGATACAAGGTAGCCAATTACACAGGCCTGGTTAAGGCCTCACAGTCAGAGGGAAAGCCAGCACTGGAAACCGCTTTCTCATTCTTTCCAACCATGATGCCGGGCAGACTGAGGTACCGGATGCCCCCTGGTGATGGAAGCCTGATGGCAAAACTTCCCTGTGGGGAAGACAGGACGCAGAGGGATGGGAGGGGAAAAGACGCTGCCCAAGGAGCCTGGGCACAGAAGCAGGACTGCAGCTAAGGCGGTACTCAGTGCCAGGGAGAGGTCTGGATCTTGTCACCTTACAGGAAGCGAGCCGGGGACCCCCAGCACCACCCAGCTCCCAGCTCAATGCCACCCACCCACTTCTTTTTTTCTTAGGTTTTTTAAATTTATTTTTGGGAGACAGAGAGAGATAGCGCGAGCAGGGGAGGGTCAGAGAGAGAGGGAGACACAGATCCTGAAGCAGGCTCCAGGCTCTGAGCTGTCAGCACAGAGCCCGACACGGGGCTCGAACCCATGAACGGTGAGATCATGACCTGAGCCCAAGCCGGACGCTTAACCAACTGAGCCGCCCAAGTGCCCCATCACCCACCCATTTCTGATCCGGATCATAGTGGAGCCGAGACCCCCATCTCCGACCCCGCAGACAATATCCTGTGTAGCTCAGACACACAGAACTGTGGATACGAACACCCCTCTCCCCATCAGTGGCCATGATGCATATGGCACGGCTGTGGAGACAGGGATCTGCCCCGCTGGATAGGATTTTAGTAGGAGGGGGAAAGGCAGAGAAGACAGCAGCACCATGAAGAGTAGTTGGGGGGGGCCCTTTTCATGTATAGATTTTTTTGGGCAACAATACAGCCCCGTTCCGGTGCTCCCTGGCTGGGGGCGCATCTAGAGACTTGGCGTCATTCCTCTGATTGGAAGCCTTGACGGAGATGTTGGAGGGGACTCCTCAGGAGGCAGAGCTGCTCTGGCTGTCCCCCGCCTGGCAGGTAGCTAAAGCACCGTGTCCCTCGTCCCTAAGTGGGGCCTGCTATATGCTACGGCCGTCAGCAACGCGGAGGGCGGGCTTCACCATGCTTGGGCGAAACTCTTGTCTGGTTCCTGGCTTCTGCCATGACTGCTCCTGGCCAACACGGGGACAGTGAGAGTGGGGGTGTTTTTAGTGGGGTTCGCCCCTGTGGGAACACACAGGGTGGGGTCCTCCGCATGGGGACACGGTGCATGTCTGTGCGAAAGAGGAGGGGAAGAGGGGCAAGGCCGGCAGCTGGGCTGCGCTGTCCCTGGACATCGGCTCACATGGAATGTCACTGCCGCATCTGGGTCGCCAGTGTCCTCTGGCAGCCTGCCTGTGCCGGAGTTCCTGGAAAGGCTCGAGATGGAAAAATAATCACTTGGAGGGATAACCATCTGGGCTGAAACTGGTCCCAAATGACTTGTCCCACAGAGTTTGAGTTTTTAAGAAAAGCTGGAAATGCCTTTCTGTCACGACCTTCCCGGCTCAGTACATAAGCAAATACCTTTCTGCGTTAACGTGTGTCCTGTGTGTCAGATTCGCCACCGCGGGACACCCACGCCTCTGTTGATTCACCAGTCTGGCCGGAAGGCTGGGGACGGTCAGATGCACAGGCCCTTGGGGGCACCCTGCACTTGGTGGCTCTACCCTTGCCCTGGAGTGAGCTCTTTGGAGGGTGGTTGGCCCCTCCATGGTCTCACCCCTGGGGCTGCTGAGACAGGGGCACCGTATTAGAGAGTCAGGGCCGGAAGGACAGGCATCTGCCTTTTTTTTTTTTTTTTTTTAAGAAAAAGAAGGATTTGGAGAGAATATGTGAAATTGACAGATATGGTATTTTCTGCCATCAGGTTGACTAGGCATCTAAATGGTTATTTATTTATTTTTTAAATGTTTTATTTATTTTGATACAGAGAGAGACAGAGCATGACTGGGGGAGGGGCAGAGAGAGAAGGAGACACAGAACCGGAAGCAGGCTCCAGGCTCTGAGCTAGCTGTCAGCACAGAGCCTGACGCGGGGCTCGAACCCACGAACGTGAGATCTGACCTGAGCCAAAGTTGGAGGCTTAACCAACTGAGCCACCCAGGCGCCCCAAAATGGTTATTTATTTTTGAGAGAGCACAAACCGGGGAGGGGCAGGGAGAGGGGGCCAGAGGATCTGAGGCGGGCTCTGTGCCGACAGTAGAGAGCCCAATGCAGGGCTCAAACTCATGAACTGCGAGATCAAGACCCAAGCCGAAGTTGGATGCTCAACCGACTGAGCCACCCAGCTGCCCCTCATGTTTTGACTCTCAGTTGAATGTTCTTAGCCCTACAGGGGTAGGGCTCACTACAGAATTCATGCAGTGCTCACCTCTACTGGCACATCTGGAATAGCAGGATAAATATTAATGTTATCATAGAAATACTGACAGGGAGGTAACACATCAATACTATTATTACTACGACTAATAAGGAGGACAGAGAGAATAAGAAAAATCAGCTAGGAGTGGGTAGAGTGTACGTTCTAAACCCGGCTTCACCCCTAACTGCCTCTGTAATGTGTTTTCTCCTTTAGTGCAATTTTTATCTTATTCAAATTATACACGTGCCCAGTTTAGGGAGGCAAGTGTTTCCACATTGTGTAATGCTGTAATTAATATCCCTGTCAAATAAATGGGCACAGGCACAGGGCCTGGCCTAATGCACACGCTCGGTAAGTGGTAGCCTTCGCAATTGTAATTCAGCAAACACTTTCTCGCCAGTTCCCGGCTCTTTCCCACACTTGTCTGCTGCGACTTGCTCCCGGTTCCACACTAAAATCCAATAGAGAACCTTCCAACTCTCCATCCTTTCAAACATCTGGGGTTTCTTCCCTCACAATGTGACTTATACAAAAGAGAAAGTCACGAATAACTGACCATTTGTTTTCTTTCTTCGGCTGGTCGTTGGAATGCTCATCGTTCCCAATGCACAGGCTCTCCTTCACGCCAAAGAGCGTGCAAACAAACAACTCAACATATGCAAGTAGAACAAACAGAAAGGGGGGCTGTGCTCAACGCAAGCTACAGGCATTTCCTGGTAAAGTGCATGGGTTCCTTCTCCCACTCCATCTGCTTTTCCACAGTCCTTCTTGGATGAGTAATTCCCAAAGGGCGCGGCGGGGAAATGCAGGACCTCTTCCCACATCCCACAGGAAGGCTGCCAGCTCTCTGCTTGCGCACACTCTCCTAC
>NC_043706.1:12624569-12625657 GCF_006229205.1 Suricata suricatta | reverse complement strand
AGCGAGTTAGCTGATGGGTTTCCCCCACGTCTCCAGTCCTTTGAACTCTGGACCTAAATCGCTTGATCCACCCAACGCTCTCACATGCGTGTGATTGCCATGGGGAGGCTTTCTTGACTGGGCCCTGGCCCAGACTGGATGATGCTGGGTAGCGTGTACTGCTTCTCCCTTTCTGTTCCACTCATTTCCCTGGCCACTGTTTCGAGGTACATGGATTTGGACGGATCTACTCCTTAGTGAATGATTTGTTCTCACCCATGAACCCCGGTGGACTTCCTGTATTATGTTTATTACTTGATCTGTTTCTCTTAAGTGTATAATCATCATGAGGTATAAGAAGGAGTTTATGGGCCAAATACAAAGTTAGAACAATTCCCACAAGACTTCCCTCAATTCTGACACCAGGTACAACTTTGGGAGGGACTAGAAGGATTCGCAGAACTCACGGGAAGCTGTTATACTCATAGTTGTAGATTACCACAGAGAAAGGATACAGACTGAAATCAGCCAAGGGAGGAGGCATGTAGAGCAGACTCCGGGGGGTGGGGTGGGGGGCCCGAAGGTGAGGAGCTGCTCCCCATGGAGCTGGCAGGTGTCCTCCTGTCACGGTGTGTACACACGGAGCATTGCCGCCCAGGGAAATTCACTCAAGCCTTGGTGTCTAGAGTTTGTATTGGAGTTTAATCACATACAGCCCACCTGGCTGCTCTTTGTCCCCCCAACCCCTCCTGGAGGTCAGGTGAATACCTTTAATGGTTTGTTCCTCCAGATGTTGGGGTGATACTGCATGGCCCAAAGCCCCCATCCTAAATCACAAGGTTAGACTTGTCCACCCCTGCCCCAGGCACACAGACCTACCCCTCTCGAGCAGACCTCCCGGAAGCCAGGTACTGGAGGCCAGACCTGTCTTTGAGTAAGGTTCATCCTCCACTACACACCAGCAGATCCACTCGCCATCCGAGAGTCGGACCCCAGGTCCGTGTATCAGGGAAACCAAGATTTCATCTTATTTCTGCCATTTATGAGCCATGTCACCGCAGGCAAATCACTTACACCCTGAGCTTACAACAGGACGGTCCTACACCGGT
>NC_043706.1:12623381-12624469 GCF_006229205.1 Suricata suricatta | reverse complement strand
ACCGGTGTAGGACCGTCCTGTTGTAAGCTCAGGGTGTAAGTGATTTGCCTGCGGTGACATGGCTCATAAATGGCAGAAATAAGATGAAATCTTGGTTTCCCCGATACACGGACCTGGGGTCCGACTCTCGGATGGCGAGTGGATCTGCTGGTGTGTAGTGGAGGATGAACCTTACTCAAAGACAGGTCTGGCCTCCGGTACCCGGCTTCCGGGAGGTCTGCTCGAGAGGGGTAGGTCTGTGTGCCTGGGACAGGAGTGGACAAGTCTAACCTTGTGATTTAGGATGGGGGCTTTGGGCCATGCAGTATCAACCCAACATCTGGAGGAACAAACCATTAAAGGTATTCACCTGACCTCCAGGAGGGGTTGGGGGGACAAAGAGCAGCCAGGTGGGCTGTATGTGATTAAACTCCAATACAAACTCTAGACACCAAGGCTTGAGTGAATTTCCCTGGGCGGCAATGCTCCGTGTGTACACACCGTGACAGGAGGACACCTGCCAGCTCCATGGGGAGCAGCTCCTCACCTTCGGGCCCCCCACCCCACCCCCCGGAGTCTGCTCTACATGCCTCCTCCCTTGGCTGATTTCAGTCTGTATCCTTTCTCTGTGGTAATCTACAACTATGAGTATAACAGCTTCCCGTGAGTTCTGCGAATCCTTCTAGTCCCCCCCAAAGTTGTACCTGGTGTCAGAATTGAGGGAAGTCTTGTGGGAATTGTTCTAACTTTGTATTTGGCCCATAAACTCCTTCTTATACCTCATGATGATTATACACTTAAGAGAAACAGATCAAGTACTAAACATAATACAGGAAGTCCACCAGGGTTCATGGGTGAGAACAAATCATTCACTAAGGACTAGATCCGTCCAAATCCATGTACCTTGAAACAGTGGCCAGGGAAATGAGTGGAACAGAAAGGGAGAAGCAGTACACGCTACCCAGCATCATCCATTCTGGGCCAGGGCCCAGTCAAGAAAGCCTCCCCATGGCAATCACACGCATGTGAGAGCGTTGGGTGGATCAAGCGATTTAGGTCCAGAGTTCAAAGGACTGGAGACGTGGGGGAAACCCATCAGCTAACTCGCT
>NC_043706.1:12608581-12623281 GCF_006229205.1 Suricata suricatta | reverse complement strand
CAGCACAGAGCCTGACGCGGGGCTCGAACCCACGAACGTGAGATCTGACCTGAGCCGAAGTCGGAGGCTTAACCGACTGAGCCGCCCAGGCGCCCCAGCATTGGCATTTTAAAAGATGCACCAGGGGATTCTAACACACAGCCAGAGGTGAGGTCAGACACAGGATCTTCGGTCCATCCTAACTCCACCGCTCCCTGGCAGGATGTCTCCGTGATGCTTAAACACAGCTTCCCATCCTCTACCCCACTCCACTAACATCAAAATGACGTTCTCACCTTTTTTCACTGCATTTTCAAAATAAATTTACATGTCCGCAATGAGATACCACTACATACCCATTAGAATGGCCATTACTTAAAAAAGAAAAAAAGGAAAATCACAAGCTTTGCGGAAGTGAGGGAGAAACTGGGGCCCTTGTGTGTTGCCGTCGGGAATGTAACATGGCGCAGCCGCTGTGGAAGATGTTTGCTCGTCCCTCACAAAGTTAAGTGTAGAATCATCATGTGATCCAGCAATTCTGTTTCGAGGCATACACCCAAAGGAACTGAAACCAGAGACTCAAACCACACTGTATGCCGATGCCTTATTCCCAGTAGACAAAAGGTAGAAAGGTCTAGAATGTTCCATCAACAGACACATGGATACACAAAATGTGGTAGAGCCATACAATGGACTATTTCTCAATCAGCCTTAAAAGGGAAGGGGGTTCTGATACGTGCTACAAGACAGGCGATTTTGGAACGACAGTGCTCCGTGAAAGAAGCCCGATGCGGAAAGACAAACACGTATAATTCTCCTTATAGGGGGTACTTCGAAGAGGCAGATTCAGAAAGACAGTAAGGAGGAGTGGGCTCACCTGTGTGGGGACTGGGGCGGGGACTACTGTTGTGCATGCAAACAGGGTGACTTTGGGATGATGACAAGTTCTGGAGGTGGATGGTGGTGACGGCTGTGCAGAAATGTGAATGTGCCTGATGTCGCTGTGATGTCCACTCGAAAGTGGTTAAAACGGGCAATTTTGGGTCACTTATGTTTTATCAAAATGAAAGAGAACCTTTCAAAATTACAAGCCACTGTCTTATTTTTTTAAATGAAAAAAGTTTTCTTAACATTAATTTTTGAGAGACAGAAAGAGACAGATCGTGAGCAGGGAGCGGCAGAGAGAGAGAGGGACATACAGAATCTGAAGACAGGCTCCAGGCTCTGAGCTGTCAGCACAGAGCCTGACGTGGGGCTCGAACCCACGAACTGTGTGATCATGCTCTGAGCCGAAGTCGGATGCTCAACTGACTGAGGCACCCGGGCGCCCCCAAGCCATGGTTTTAAAATGTCTGCAGCCTCAACCGCAATTTCGTCTTTAAACTTGGCAGTGCCTGCACCCCCCAGTGTTACCCGGAGCTGCATGGCTTGCAAAATACCTTCTAGAGACAGCCTGTTCTCCCTGCCTGGGCTTTAGGGCCTCTTTAAAAGCCCTCCACACGATACACACCTTCCGCAACAGGAACTATGAGGGACAAAAAGTTAAGGAGCATCAATTTCAGGTGGCACCCCCGCCCCCCAACTCCCTATCCTATCATTGCTGGCTCAGGACAGCGGGCCGGCTGGCATCCCCGCCCCGCCCCCCCTCCGCCGTACTTTATCACCAGGGTATGTCAGCCCTGCCATCTCTGTCACAAGGCGACCCGGTGGCTGTAGCGTGAAAGCGCCGTAGATAATACGTAAGCAAGCGGGCACAGCTGTGTGCTGCTCCAGCCCTCAGACACGCTGGGCCCCAGGCCTTTGGGGATGTGTCCTCCATCTGCTCTGAGCGCTTGCCACGCCAGCTCTGCCCCTCCACAGTGCACCTGCTGCCTGTCTTCTAATCCAGTGGTTCCCACGACCGAGTGTCCAGACCGCATGGACGCCGGTGGCCTGGGAACCATATTTTGAGAACCACTGTTATAAGTTACCTTTCACGTGTCTCTTTACACATCACTTACTTTAGGTTCTTCCCACCCCAACCCTGCCTCTCCTTAGTGTCCCCTTTACATGCTGCCCTATTTTACCATAAACACACGGTCCTACAGCTGTCTGGCTACTTCCCGTCTGGCCCCCAGGCTGACACCAGCCACCCCCTCCATGCCTTGCCCACGGCGGGCACCCTGTTACTTTCTTTTGTAAACATTCCTAACATCTCAGCAAAGCCACGTAAGACCACTGTGGTCTTGTGAATCCCCTTCTTCTCTAAGGCTTACCAACATTTACGTAACTACTGCAACATTTTTTTATAAGTTTATTTATTTTGAGAGAGGGGGTAGGGGAGAGGAAGAGGAAGGGAGAGAAAGGGAGAGGGAGGGAGAGGCAGAGGGAGGGAGAGAGAGACAGAGAGAGAGGTGGGGGGAGAATCCCAAGCAGGCTCCAACTGTCCGTGCGGAGCCCAACTTGGGGCTTGATCCCACGAACCATAAAATCATGACCTGGATGCAAATCAGGACTTGGAAGCTGAACTGACTGAGCCATCCCAGTGCCCCACAACCACCACGGTCTTACTTGGTGGCACTCTCTGCACTTTTAAACTTGTTTTCATGTGTCCTCCTCATTAGATTGCAAACCTCCCCTCTGCCCACCCTGTGCCGGGTACAGATTGGAACCTCATAGCCCTTGACATTCTAGGGTTGCTGCCCTGTCTTTATTGGTTCACTGTTCTCATCCTGTGTCTATTACAGTTTGGTCTTTCTTAGAAGTTGGCTACTAAGAGGCAAAGCATTTCTGGATCTTTTTTCTAGGCTTTTGGATGTAATGACACAGTGTTGGATCAAAAACTGAACTCATGACAGGGAACATAAAATACCGTGCATTTGAAAAGCATCTGCACTTAGAGATCTCATTTCAAACACAAATTCTCATGTGAGATTATTAACCTCCGATCCTTCCTGCAGCAGGAAGGGCAAGGACGCCATGTGAGATGTTGTTAAAGATGCGTGCCGGGCGCCAAGGCCTCTACGGATCCACATCCAAGTACCCAAACCCACGTCCAGACTGTCCTACCATCCGTCCCAAGGAAATGCTTCTGGTCATCTTTGGACTTACTGGAAGGACTATGTATTTACAAAGACAACAATTTTATTGAAACCAGCCTAAATCAAGCCTAGAAAGGACAGGGAGACAAGCTGTAAATCAGCCAAGATAAGAGTTTTCTCTGAAAGAAAATGTTTGTTTTAAAATTAGGCGTATGAGTCAGCCTCGGTGAACGGGTGGCTGCGTTCTGACCCTCAAAAGAGGAATTGTTCATTTTGAAAGAAGTGGAGCGAGTGGGAAACCTACTTTGTACCTTCCTCTATTTCAGAGCGAGGCCGCGGAGCGCAGCCCACGATGTCCGAGTCGTTTCCAATCACCGGCAAAATGGACAATGGGATGACCCGCCACCTGCAGCTGTTTTCAATCAAAATGCTGAATAATTACTGCAGCCTCTCCTGGGGCTCCCACGCGGCCAGCAGGGAGCTGGTGGAACACTGAGGACGCTGAATGAACTGCCAGAAATCCCACTGACTTTGCTGCCAAACCGTCCCTCCTCCCCCGGCTCGGCGTCGTGAACCTCATCAGGTATTCATTCAAGAACAATGGTTCAGGCTTGCCCAGGACAAACACTGGGACCCTCTAGGCGAGGCACACCGTCACACCTTCACATCGACGGCCTCTGGCTGATGTCAGGGGCAGTCTTCTAGTATTTAACTTAGGGTCTGGGAAGAAGGGAAATCGCCCTTCTCCGCAGGACGTCTTGGACATGCAATGAAAGAGACTAATGCTGAAAAGCTGGTGGAAGAGGAGAAGCGCTTTGCCTTTTCTTTGCATGTAGAGACCTACCATGCTTTCTACCATAGTTCTTGACGGGCAATCCATGCACGGTGGGAGCCTGGCATCACACCGGTCCAGGCTCGAATTCCGGCTTTGGAAACTTGGTCATTGGTGAGTTTAAGGAAGCTTTCTACACTTTGGCTTCCTCTTTAAGAAAACGAAGATAATGATAAACCCTGTCGCATGGAGTTGGTATGCAAGGGCATGGGGCAACGTGGTCAGTTCCTGTCTACGGGCTGGAGCATCTTGAAATAAGCTGCCTCTAGCAATGCCCAGCTTTCAAGCATCACACGACCTTCGCCTGGGGACATGGCACAGGTGTGGGATCCTAACCACCAGACTTATAATTCTGACTCCTTACCCACCAGCTGTGTTTCTGTCCCTTTCTCTGTAAGGTGGGAATAATACCAACATTCACCTCCTAGGTCTGCTGTGAGTTCACCTGGTGAAAGGACATAAGTCAGGGCCTGGTATACCGCAGGAACTATCAATATTGGCTGCGGATGTTATGAATCTCTCTTGAGAGGGGCCTCCGTCCTACCTCCTTCAGTCAGGTCACATTTTCATCCGTGTTACAAAAATACTTTCCTCTCTTGAGTTCTTTCCCCCGTTACTTTGTGAATCACGCGCACCAGTCGATTCCAGCAAAGATGTCAGGTGAAGCGATCTCTAATTAAAAGGCGCCTTGCCTCACCTCCGTTAATGAGGGATTTTAAGTCTTAGAGGTTCAGAAAGTTTGCTAAGTCTCTAAAACTGTCTTCTAGGAAATCATCTATGCTGGTGCACCGATGAGTTTTTCTCCTTAACTGGACCAAAGCCTTGTCTGTGAAACAAATGGCCAATTCCATCGACGTTCAAAAATAAAATCCACATGCACTCATGTTTTAAATTTGGGTTGGTTTGTATTATTTGCCTTTTATTCCTGCAGTATTAATAGAAGCTTTGGGGCTTCTTTGAACACAGAGCATAGTACACTCTTTAGGCACGATGGCTCATTACAAATGACATCAATCTCTTTCCTATTTAACCTCTTTAGAACACCCATCCCCTCACCAGAGTCCCTATCACATTATAAATGCACACATAAAATAAACGGCCAGCACTGTTAGTTAAGGCCCTAATAGCAAATGAAAGACAACAAATTGCTGTCGGCTGGCAGCATGGAAGGACTGTAAGCTAAATAGGCAATAAAATGTTTAATGAACAAATGAAATGCAACAAAGTCAGTACGTGCCCCGTTGATAACAAAGTTCATTTTCCTTATGAACACTGTGGCCTCGGAAGACAGTTAACCTCTCTGAGCCTCCGTTTCCTCATCTGTAACATGAAAACAGTAATGATTTCAAAAGATCGCTGTGAGATGAAATGGGACGATGCATGTGAGAACGTACGTCTATCACACAAAAGTCCGAATATGTTTTCTTATCTGAATTTCAGTTGCAGACCTTTGGCTGCCTGTGGGGAATTTCCACATGGATGCTCTAACTTTCCCTATCATGCCTCTCAAGCCAGGATTTGTTCTGGTTCCATACCGGTCCAATGGTTGTGCGCCAGTTCCCCAGGCATAAGAATCAGTTCTGGTGCCTCCCAGCCATGTGGGTCCTATGTCCACTGACTCCCCTAGGTTTGCCAATCTTTCTTCAAAATACATCAACCACTGGGGATAAAAGCCTCCCATCTCCCACTTCTTTCCATACTCACGGTGGAGTAAGGAACCTGGCCTTGCCCAGAGACAGAGCTAGGCTTTGCTCATGGCTTCAGGATGTCATCTATGTTATACTTGATAGGAGGACCTCTGCTTAGGGCGAGGGCTTTGAGTCACAGCGAATGACATAAGCCAAGCCTCTACTTCCTCATCCTAAAATTGGGATAAATGGAATGCCTGGGTGGCTCAGTTGGTTAAGCGCCTCACTTTTGATTTCAGCTCAGGTCATTATTTCCTGGTTTGTGGGATCAAGCCCCACGTCGGGCTCTGCGCTGACAGTGTGGAGCCTGCTTGGGATTCTCTCTCTCCCTCCCTCCTTTTGCCCCTCCCTCCCTTAAATAAATAAACTTTAAAAATGGGGATAAGTAGACATATCCTGCAGGATTAGGGTGAACATTAAGTGAGGTACTATGGATTAAGCACTTAGCACCGTGCCTAAGCACAGCGTATGCATGAGGTACATATTTAGCTAAGAAACGCTTCCTGTATTCTGTAGGAACTCCCTCAATGTCCATTCTTTTTTCCTTTATAGTTCCAAGGTGAAGGACATGGTCTCAGGACTCTGATATTTCTGCCACCAAGTATTTTCACTTTGACTTTTGCTATTGCTCTTTTTCTTATAAATCTACCATTTTTCCTGATATTTTGAAAGTTCTACTTCATTCTTTATATGGGATCATTAAGTTTTCCTTATAATGTAATTTCACCAGAGTGCAGGGAACTTGGGCCTCTTTATAGTGTTTCAGTATGGATCTGTCAGCGTCCCCTGATTTCATGATGTAGACTACGGAGTTCTAGACATGTGCCAGGGGCCACCTCATTCCTGCTCTTTTACAGACTATACTTTTGATTGGGAAATGCAAGGAAAAGCCTTCAGTGTGAGATAATTTATGAAAACAGGTTAGGCTTTTCCTAGAAAAATATATAAAATATGTATATATCTATTATATGTGAAATATAGTATATATTATATATAAAACATAAAATAGACATTATATATAATATATTGCACATGTAATATAAAACATATATGTGACAAAATACAAATGTTCGTATATGATATAAAACATATCTATTTTATATTATACAAAATTTTTTCATAACCACATGTCTCAAAAATTGGGATCTTGGGGCACCTGGGTGGCCAGTTGGTTAAGCGTCCAACTTTGGCTCAGGTCATGATCTCATGGTTCATGAGTTTGAGCCCTGCATTGAGCTCTGTGCTGTCAGCATGGAGCCCACCTCCTTTGCCCCCTTCTCTCTGCTTCTTCCCAGCTCGCACACACATGCACTCTCTCTCTCAAAAATAAACATTAAAAAAATTGGTGTCTTTCTCCTTTCTATAGTTTCAACAAAATCTCTAGTTCGGTTCCATTTTGCTCTGGCTCACTCATGGGATGGTGGAGGGGGTGGTAAAAAAAAAAACAAAAACAACAGCAGCAGCAGCGACCGAATCAGTCAATGACCTTTCCAAGGTAAACGATCAAATGAACCCATCATGAACATATGGTAAACCAGACACATGGTTAGCTCTGAGAACTTCCCGTGAAGCTCTCCACTCGAGATCAGAAGGGACCAACGGGGGAGGTGCGCACCACCTCGAGCGTCTGGGCATGCGGGACATGTTAGACGGGTGGGTTTTGTTTCCTGTTTCACAGCTGATTTGAAACAGTGTGTAAGATGATGTTTTCATTAAATGCATGGGATTCCAAGCTCCCTCACAAAGCCATTACGTTTCTAGATCACCACTGTGCATGAGTGCAGGGCACTGAAGGTTCTCTGAGTTGATGATCAGAAACTCTCATGACCTTGTACAAATATGTCTTCTCTGTAGTCTTCCCAGATGTAGCTGATCTGGGCTGGGCCCCAGGAATCCATATTAAAAAAAAATCCCCTGGTGATTCTGATTAGCAGCTAAGTTTGGGTACCTCCTACACTAAACCCATGGTTCTTAACCTTGGCAGCACCTCAGAATCACCTGGGGAGATTTTTAAAGCCTAGACGTGTTCCAACTAGAGAAAAATACGAGTGAAACAGTGAGTTCCAGGCCAACCTACAAATGTACTGAACTCCAATCCTATCTGTTGACCTGTGCAGACTTTGCATTTATTGGACTTGACTTTCCTTAGAAAGCAAAAGCTAGTGTGTGTGTGTGTGTGTGTGTGTGTGTGTGTGTGTGTGTGTGATGTTCAGAGGATAATTTAATTTCCTGTGACTGGGGGAGGAGGGGGCGGAGCTCAGAAAAGAGCCCCAAGTTGCTCAGAGACCAGCATCTAGATCAGGAGAAAAGGCTGGCTGGCGCCCCATGCCACGCAGGCTCTTTCCCCAGTTTGTGACAGAAATGAGGAATGTTCCATGTAAGAGCCCAGGCCCTGGCTTCTCCGATGCAGGCATCACGTCCCAGCTTCCAGCCAGAAGCACAGACCAAAATGTACCTGGAGGCCGGGCCACCAGCCCCTGCCAGCCCCACGCTCCTCTGTCCTGTGACGCATCTGACTTTGGCACGACCCAAGCCTCCAAATGCCGCTCTGCACATTTTTCCTTTTGTCTCCTTCCCTTGATAAGAACAGGTATTTATTTTAACCATGAAGCCTTCTGTTACATACAGTGTTTAACTGCCTTTAAGCTTGCTGCAAATGAAACGGGAAAGAAAAACAAATAAAAAGAACATCCAGGCCCTCTTGCTTTGGACGGATCCAGTTTGCTGAGAGCAGACCGCAGTCAACTCTGTTGCCCAAGGATGCCGCTGTACTTGTCCATGACCTTGTTTGCCGAGTACCTCCACCAGGGGCCCTAAGTGAGGGTAATTCAATCTTAGGGAAAACTGCTGTGGTAATTCTCTGCCATCTTCCATTTTCCTCCGTGTTAGGAACACCTACTCTTAGTGACAGGTGACTCATCCACTGCCTTCCTAGCAGGCTCTTCTAAGTTAAGAAACAAAAAAGAGCAGCTTCGACTCTGGTGGATGAGCTTGGTGGGGAAGGGGAAGCCCCATCCATGAGTAAGGCATGGCTTTTCCCTTTCTGCTCCTTGAATCCTCCCCATCCTTCAGACCAGCAACTTGAGCACCTCCCCCACTGTGTTCTCCTATCACCACAAACACCCCCAGCCCAAGACGCCACTTCTTGAAAACAGCAGATTAAGGGTGTCGTCTGGGTGTGCCATTGATGGAGCTCCCTCCTCCCCGGGACTCACTCTCCACTTCTCCTCCTGAGAGCGAACTCATGTACACACTGGAAGAAGTCATGTAGGCGTGTTGCCTCTGGCTTACAACATCATTTGACTTGCATGCGAATAAGCAAATACCTGGATTTGCTGTTTTATTAAATTTTTTTAATGTTTATTTTTTGAGAGAGAGAGAAAGAGTGAGTGAGCATGAGCAGGGGAGGGGCAGAGAGAGACACAGAATCCCAAACAGGCTCCAGGCTCTGAGCTGTCAGCACAGAGCCCAACGCAGGGCTCAAACCCAAGAACCATGAGATCACGACCTGAGCCGAAGTCGGACATTCAACCAACTGAGCCACCTGGGTGCCCCTCCCTTTTTTTAAAGTTTTACTTACTGATTTTTGAGATAGAGAGAGAGAGAAAGAGTGGGTAAGGGGCAGAGAGAGGAGGAGAGAATTTCAAGCAGGCTCCACACTCAGCATGGGGCCCATGATCTCAGGAAACGTGAGACCATGACCTGAGTCAAAATCAAGTCGGACGCTTAATGGACTCGCTGCCCCCAGGCACCCCTACCTGTATTTCTTATCTGGACACATGAGAAACATCCAAGAAGTAACTCCCTTCTCCCTCCCACGCTTCCTGTCCACAGTTGTGCAAAATGCACTCTTTGAACAGAAGAATCGGGGAGGAAGAAATTGCACAAATCATGCATTTCCCACCTCTTTCCTGCTCATCCTGGGACTTGGAAGGCTCCACATAAAAAGTTTTTCTGACATAATTTGACCTTCGCTGGAAAATGGTTCCCCTGTTCTCTCTCACTGAGTTTCAAAGCAGAGGTGAAATGAAACAGGGCTGTATTTGATTCTGAGCATAATCTCTTTGCTGTTGGCGATGTTCTGGGAATAGTAACTAACGTACTTTAACGTTCGATGAATAAATTTCTCAAAATCTATAGTCAGGGCCGCCCAAATAATGGTGAGTATTTTTCTCCATAGTGTTTTTCAATTTTCCTTGGCAGAAAACTGGCAGAGAGGAGAATTAAATTACAATACCTCGGTTTCTCATCTTGTAAACTGCCAAGAACAGTGTGACCTGTCCTGAAACTTAAAAAAAAAAAGTCATAAGGACAAATGAGGTGGTGCCAGAGAAGTTGCTGGAAATTCCTTGCAGGAAAACATGTCATGTATGCAGACCACCCTGGGTTCTCTGATTTTTTTTAAATCTCAGGAGGAGCCTTTTCCTCTAGGGAGCTTAGTAAGTTGAGTGTCCAACTCTTAATTTCAGCTCAGCTCATTATCTCATGGTTCGTGGGTTTGATCCTCACATTGGGTTCTGCTCTGATAGCACAGAGCTTGCTTAGGATTCTCTTTCTTTCTGCCCCTCCCCCACTTGGGCACACACACGTGTGCATGTGTGTGTGCACGCCCATGCACGTGCCATCTCTCTCAAATACATAAATACACATAAAAATTTTTTTTGAAACAAAATAAAAATTCCAGCATAGTAACAGGTAAAGCTTCTTTAGGACTAGATTTCTCTTTGAAATGGCGGCTCAAATCTAATTTTCAAATTAGGCATTTGTCAAACATTTTTAGGAAGATAAATCTTGAGCAAACAAAATTTGGATTGTATTCCAGAAAAACAAAAGCCCCAATCCCCTCCTGCACTTGGCATTGTCGTTCTGGAGGCCCAGATTGCAAGAGCAGGAATCACGGAATAAATCAATATGGAGGGTTACGCATGGCAGTAAAATGGGATTAACACTGTTCCCTTTTATCTTTGTTGTCCGCATTTCAAATGCAGGTTTCAGCATACAGCCAAGAAACCCAAATCTCTAAGGAATTCATACAAATTCCACACAGGTTTTTATTTAGTTAGTTACTCCATTTATAAAATAGAACCTCTTATTTTATAGGTGGTGAAACCGAGGCCCAGAGAGATGGCGCGCATTATTAAGGTTAAACAGCTTTAAAGCGTGTTTTAATTAAAGGCAGAATCAAGGTGAGAGTTCTGAGTCTCCAACTCCTACTTTATCGCACCTTTTGCTCTATGAAGAAGGTGCTTTGCACCTTGTCTCCCTTTGCAGAGGGTTATGGCCAGACCAGCACAGGCTCTTGACTAATGTCGCTATGGGAAGTATGGAAGAGAGGTTAAGGATGAGCAAGGCTCAATGAACTGGAAGAGACTGAATTTAAGCCACAGGAAGACAACGTTCCAAGGGGCATAAGAAGGGCACAAGCGTTATCTGATGAATACAATGAGGATTGTATTATCCTGGAAGAGGGGAGGGTAATCAATTTAAGACTCATTCGACTTACATGGCTCTAAGACATGGGGGGATAGGGAGCAGGTAAGGAGACCAACACTTCAGATGCCACATCAATATCCCAGGAGGGAAGTTGAGGCTGGGAGAGATACCCAAGGAGGGCAGAAAAAAGGAAGAAGGGCAAACACCTAACTTTGGTTAAAGAGAGGAAAGCCAGTCAATAAAGTGGAAAAAACGAACACCATCAACTCTCTGTCTCTCTACATATTCACATATATTGTTTTGAAAGAGTGCGAGCAGGAAACGGGCAGAGAGAGAGAGGATCTGAAGCAGGCTCTACACTGAGAGCAGGTAGCCTTGACGCAGGGCTCAGCCCACAAACTGTGAGATCGGGACCTGAGTTGAAGTCAGACGCCCAAATGACTGAGCCACCCAGGCGCATGAGGCCATCAACTATATTAAATGTAGCAGAGAAACTAGAAAGACGTGGCCTAAGAAAGCCCATTGGATTAGACGAGCGGTTCTCAGCCCATGCTGAACAGTATGAGCACTGGTGAGCTTCTAGAAGATACTAACCTAGAATGTGGGTTAATGGCCACTGCATTAAGCTGTGTGGACACAGATTCAAAGAGAACAGTTTATAGTCTTACTTAAAAGTGGGAGACTGGATCCACCCCGTGACATCTTAAATGTGTTTCCCAGTTCCTAGATTCAGTGGATAAATTTGCATTATTGATTATCCTATTTTAAAGTTACGCACGTCAATGGAAAATTATGTGCCTGAATAATGTTCAGTATTTGAAAATCTCACGCTTGGGATTACACTGGCTGGAGCCTCCCACATCATCAAGCAAATGCTTGAATAAAAAGATGGGCTTTGTACAAGTGCCCAGAAAGCCAGGAAGCATGATTATGTTTCAATTTAAGGGAAATAAATCTCTTGGAAAACATGGTGCCTGTGCCGTGCTCTCTCGTCAACTGGTTTTAAGCCGAGGGCTCGTTCCTGGTAACGCTTTACCAATCTCCACTCTGCTGATGGTAACATACTTGGTGTGAGATAATGCAGATCATTACTCTTGCAAGGTGACATCTGAAAAGATCCAGTGGAGGACACACACACACACACACACACACACACACACACGCACGCACACACACACACTTAGATGTCTGTCTCCACCATGCCAACACATCCTTACCTATATTCTGGATTCTAGAATTCCCCCGTCCATTCATTATGGAATGACACAACAAGATATGAAATTTGAATCCAGCAAGTGAGAACATAGTTACTGATTCCAGGTAAATGACTCCCAGGGATGAGGCTGCATGTAGCTAGAAGCTTCTTCAATGTACAACATGCATTTAACTTACCGTTGACAATGAAAAGGCTCAATAGCTCGTATTTCTGGGCTCCTGTGGGAACCAAGTAATGCCATACCCAAAGACATGAATTTTCTAAAGGGCAAGAGGAAAACTTTGGAAGATGGCTTTATGTAGGGACATTAGATTCATAGCCAAGAGGGTAATACTGATTATTATGAAATCTGGAGTAATAAGGTGGCGGGGGAGGGAGGGGAAGACAAAAAAAGAAGACAGAACTCAATGTTTCATTCAGTTCTGTTTTGAAACAGGATTCAGAAAGGATGTTGTACCATTTGGTATTAATTATTTTGGTTCGTGCACATGGCTAATTATTTCTACAGCATTTAAGATCTCTGTAAAACAAACATATTTTGCACATACACACCCACCTTTTAAAATATGCCTTTTATCCCCTCTTCCAGAGCTTTGAGGAGGTATCTGATGCATTGTCTCATGGGCAGCCCTTGGGAACAAAAGTCGATTCTATGCGAAAAATGTAACTGGCCCCGAAAACTTGTATAAACAAATTAAGGAAAAAGATGTTGCAGCATTTAGGGTATAAACAAAATGACTCTCAACTTTAACCTGCATATTTAAAAAAAATGCTCAGTAATAAATTTACTCCCAGAAGACTCCACACTGTTCTCTCTCTTTCCAAACTTCTCCTCCTTCCACATTCCTCCAGTGATCTTCATGTCACACCCAAAATTTGGTTGCCTGGTTTGAGTTCATTACGTGAATCATTATATTTGATTTTTTCTGTGAGGCTAATCTAGAGTAAGGATCTTCTAGTCCTAAATGACCAATGTCTCTGTGTTCTCAAAAGTCATCTAAGGGAGTGTTTCACTGTGTGCACCCTCAACAGAACAGTACCACACGCAGCATCATTCCCCAGGGAATGTAAGTGATTCCAGAAGATTCCATAGATTCCTTTACTTGAATCAGCCCCACTGTGTCCCGTTAGTGACCATCTGCATCATCTCATGCTCTGCAGAACCAGTGCAGAAACTGGAGACACTGAGGGAGGTCATTCTTGCCTAACCCCCATATGAATCAGCTGTGACTTTGGAGAAACAGAGTAGTGAGTTCTCCTCCTGCGTGGATGCCATTGGAGGTTGGGCACGAGGAGCCATTTGTTACCATCTGGAGCTTTCGGCCCCCAGGCCAAGAAGCTGGTTTTCGTCTTGGTCCCTCAGGAAAAGGACAGGGAACATTCCAGGGAAGCCACCTGGGTGTCTGCTTGTTAGCACTGTCCTCAATCGCTCACACTCTCCTGCTGGTCCTGGCCCTCAACTGCGTCTCACAATCTTGGCCTCCATTACTGCCGTCATTACTTTGTTCTGGTCTGGCCCCTCCCCTGTTACCACCTCTCTCCTCCAGAGAGACCCAGAAGACACATCCCCGGGGCCCTTCCTGCCGGCAGCACCACAGAGATGTTGCTGTCATTTGTTTTTCTTTAAACGTTTATTTTTGAGACCGTGCACATGGGGGAGAGGCAGAGACAGAGGGAGACACAGAATCCGAAGCAGGCTCTAGGTTCTGAGCCCTCAGCACAGGGCCCGACATGGGGCTCAAACCCAGGAGCTATGAGATCATGACCTGAACTAAAATCAGGAGTCAGACACTAAACCCACTGAGCCACCCAGGCGCCCCAAGTCTGTAAGCATTTCATGTCACCCATGTAAAGGGTGACATGATTCAGATGAGGGGCTTGCTGAGACAACTCCCAGCACCACTGGCCATTGATAAATGTTGGGGCCATGACACCTGCTGAGATCTTTTTGTGAAGTGACTTTGAAACACAGCCCCCACCTAATCTGGCCATGGTGAAGAGAGTGCCTGAGGCATCCACGTGACGCAGGTCCTAGAAATCATTCTGCTTATGAGACAAGACATTTCAGCAGTGGGAGTTAGGTTTAATTTCCGAGCTCAGAACTTGGAAGTGTCTGGTTCACTAAGTTTGATAGCTAGAGTCTATTAAATGAGGACCCTGCGAGATGACGAAGACCTCTTGGTATTTTAATTACACGAAACAACCGGCACTTGAGCAGCTGACATAATGTGGGTCTAACTCTCCAGTTTACAAAAAACAATTCCCCAAGTTGAAGAGCCAATCATCGACTAAGAGTGGGGTACCATTTCTGAAATGATTTCATGTCAATGTTCTAGGTATTTTTAGGCTGCGAGAATACAGATGGCCTGCCTCTACTTCTCAAAGACACTCGTCCCGCTAATGTTATAGGAATCCAGGTTTCTAGCCCGATAAGATGAATACCACACTGTTCATTAACGTGATCTTCCACTTTCATCCCATTCATGGGACTAGGAGGGCTCCGTTCATTGGCTTTATTTGACAAACATTGAA
>NC_043706.1:12484080-12608481 GCF_006229205.1 Suricata suricatta | reverse complement strand
GGGGGGGGGAAGAAAGCACGGATGTGTGTTGTCTCAACAGCATTGCGTTGTTGGTTTGTTTTTTTTAATAGTAGAGCAAGGACAAGTCAAATGCATGACTGGTTTTCTTCTTTTTTTCTTTTTATATATCCTTTTATGTTATTTATTTATTTTGAGACAGAGACTGGGGGGAGGGGCAGAGAAAGGGATTGCAGGACAGAATCCCAAGCAGGTTCCATCCATGCTGTCAGCACAGAGCCTGGCGCAGGGCTCCAACCCACGAATCGTGGGATCATTGACCTGAGCTCAAATCAAGAGTCGGGCGCTAAACCCGCTGAGCCCTCCAGGCACCCCTGCATGGCTGGTTTTCAAAGAGTTTCTACTCCCTTCTGCCTTATACTCCAGAAACATCCAAGTGACGTTTGGGGGGTTTAACCTACCTGGGCCTGTGCCCGATCTGATAGTGGAAGAAAATTATGACAAAACCAAATAGAAGATTTCTTGAAAAATTGTTCCCCTTTTCATCTTTTTGCCCATTCTAGTCAATTCATGGCACAGACTATAGTCCAAAGAGTGGATTCAAAGTTGCCCGAGGTTTAGAGCTGTATTTTGGGAAGACCCTGGTGGGAATCTTGCTGGACCCAGACAATTGGGAATGACCTCACGTTTAACAGCTGCCTTTTCCTTCTCTTTCTCCTGCTCTAGAAACCTCCTGGCACATCTCTGCATTTACGTAGAACTACTTCCATCGGCATCTAGAGATTCACCCCATCCACTCACACACCTGCCGGCGCTGGGTCCCCCGAGAGCCCTAATCTGTGTCCGCTCCCCATCTACACCCACGTGACAAGGGAAATTATTTTCTGTTTCTCCATTCGTTCCTCTGAGTGTCAACTCACTCTGACCTTTCCCTCAGCATCAGGGATGATGTTTACTTTATGTGTCTAAATCTTGATCAGAACAATAATGCCATTTCAAGAAACAATCTCGGAGAGTCACCTTTTATTCCCAAGGTGGCTTTGCCGAGACGTGGAAAGGGGGACCTGTGTGATGAGTTTGCATGACATGTCTGCTTGTTAAAAACAACAATAATAACGGTTCTAACACCCCCTCCACCTTCCTGACCACTTGCCCTCCTGGAGGTTAGCTGGATGCTGGCAGTTTCCTAGGAAACGACATCATATCACACAGCAATTCGCGTGGATTCCGAAACTGTCCCCTCGCTGAATTCTGGTTCTGACACCCCACCAAGCTGCCCTCTTTGTTACCAGCAGGTGCAGAAACGGACTTAGAACATAACAAAACGGACGTTTGGATGTTGTCGATTGATCAAGAAATCTCACACACTCGAACATATGTATGCAGAAAATAAAACAGACCCAAACTTCCAAGCAACCCCCGTGTGCCATATTCACAAACATCCTGTGGAGACTCTGGCCCAGAATAGAAGACTCCGAGTTTCCATTAGCTACTAAAATGGGGGACTTAAAAAAATATGAATGTGCAATTTTTTTTCCTCCTTTACTTTCCAGAATGATCTTATGCATAGATCCCAAACCAGAGCGCTGTAACTTTTAGCGATCTTCTCCCCCAGTTACGCTGAGGGAACCATCCCTTCCTCCTCAGCCTCACACCTGTCATAACAGACACCCCAACAGGGCTGCAATTATTAGTCGCCTTTGTGACCCCAAGTAACCTTAGCAGGTGCAAACAACTCTTCTGGAAGCTAGCACACCCTTCCTGGGCACTATTCATCACAGGGAGTGTTGAAGGGGTGACACTGTGTATGCTGACGGTTGGTTGGGGGGAGGGAAGCAGAACAAGGGCAGCTATAAATTGCTGAGGGACTCCGTTTATATTCATCACACCTTGCAGAAGAGGTTCTCTCTCTCTCTCTCTCTCTCTCTCTCTCTCTCTCTCTCTCTCACACACACACACACACACACACACACACACACACACACACACACAATCATCCAAAGGATCCTTATTCCAAGACTAAAAATACAACTGCAGGTCTCAATAAGAGGTGTGGCCAGTGAGGCTGGAGTTGTCTGATTTGTATACACTCAGACATTCAGACTTAGCTACACAGGTCACATTTATTATGGCTTTTTGAGCTAAAAACCTGTGGCTAATCATTGTTGGCCCAACAGCCATTCTCCCCCTTTTCCTTGGGAGTAGACACCTTGCTCTTGAACTGGACGTGTGGCTGTGCAGCCAGGAATTGTGATTTTCATCCTTCCTTGCAGCAAGGTGTGCTGAGACAAAAATCTGGTTGACATAAAGAAAACAAAAGTGTGCTATGGATGGGACCTTGCGCAAGTATCTTTGAACAGAAGTCTAGGTCTTTCTCTCTTCTTTCTTCCTGCTTGCTGGAATGCTAATGTGAAGGCTGGAGCTTAGGCAGCCATTCTATGCAAGAGAAATATACCAAAGAGGGCAGAAGAAAACGACAGAATTGAGCCTGTGTAGCTGCTTTATGTGTCCCAGAATCCTACCTCCTAACCCCTTTTACATGAGGGAGAAATAAGTGTCTATGTTTTTTAGCCTCTGTGTGTGTGTGTGAGACACGGAGCTGTACCTAATTCTATAACAAATAAACCTTAGAGGTCATAATAGACTTCATTTCACAGATAAGGAGCCTAATGATTAAAGATCAACTGTGATAAATGTCTCAATCAGGGAAGCAGAGTTGGCAAATTAATTACACTTCTGTTTAATCTTCTACTTCTAAAGATAGATGATGGAGGTTCTATTTTATATGCCCATCAGTATTTGTTAAATGACTATGGTTTTATATTTCACATGCCTGTGAATTTCTGAGCCTCCGAGTCTTCTAACTGGCTGAATCACACGTTTTTCAAGAAGTAAGATATTAAACAATAAAAAAACTAAGAAGGCGTTGTACTGAATTGATGCGCAAACATCTTTCTTGCTATGTTTGTTAGCTGGTACCTGTCTTAATCTGTTTCCTGGTGTTTAAATGTATAACACACTGTTCATTTGCACTGATGTTTCAGGAAGCACTAATTTTTCAAATTTGCGGGGTGTGTCGGGGTCTGAAATGTTAAAAGGCATCTTTACTTCAATGCGTGTGTGAGATCACCAATACGCTACAGCCACATAACACACCCTTAGGTGCTTTTGCAGAATAATCCTCTGAAAAGAATTGATATCATGAAACCAACAAAATTCACTTATTGAACTCACTTAATGGGGAGAAACCCAACCACCTGTCTCTTCCTGGTGTGTCCCCCATTCACACACCCTACGATCATGGCTCTCACAGGTCACTCTGTGGCCATTAAAGTAGAAGGGAGCTTAATTCCTCTGTGTTACACTAAGTTCCGATCACCTGCCCACCCTAAAACTCCAATGTTGTTGCTTTTTAATGCTCAACAGAAGGCTGGGCAAACGGGAAATGTCACTGCCCTTACTCGGCTCTCTCGTACTATCTCCAGCCATCCGTGTGGACAATAAACCCGGTTTCCAACACACATCCTTCTGCCCCCTCGTGATGGCCCCCACGTCTGGGAAGACAGCGAGCCGCAGAGCAGCAGAGTCATAACCTCGCACCCTGTGATCCATGTCACTCATTCGGTGGACGCCGAGGATGGGGTTAACCTCGAACATTGGCAGGCGTCTACGGTTTCACTTTTGGATTCAGAGTAATTACAGGCATTTAAAGACGTGCAAAAGGGCATCATGTCTTCGAGGCTCCACGCCCCCACACCATCTCTGGTAAATCTCCAACATCTCTACTTAAATGCCAGCTTACCCTAATGATAAACTGCCTTTCTCTGTTTCATTCCACCAGGACGGATCCCTGGCCTTGAGACTATTTGCCTTAGAAAATGAGTTTTCTCCACCTCTGCAAAGGACAACTGTGTATAATGGTCTCTGAAATGCTAACAGAAACCAAGAAATCACCTGTCACGAACTATGAGGCTATTAGTTATGAAGAGCAATATTGATATTTACCTTCTGACTCTTCATGCTGGAGGGCAAAGCGGAGAAAACCTGGATTTTCCCGGCTCCTGTGTCACATAGAGTCTGTCTGCATCTTCCCGCTCCTGCCTTTGTGGGCGGGGAAATAATGCTAGTGGTGATAATAATGTCGTGATTATCATTCAAGGCACTTCCACGTGCATTATTATCTGATTTGCTCCTCCCAGGAACCCTGCACGAGGTGCGTATTATGAATATTACAGTGTCCAGAAGAGGGAATTGATGCAGAAGGTTAAATCATATGCTCCAGGCAACCAGACGGAGAACGGCAGGCCTGACGCATCGGCTGTCAAGTTCATGAGGAGCCTTTCTTTCCACATTAACCCCCTGGACATATTTTAAAAATGTGCCTGTTTTCCATTTGGGTCCATTCCTCTCTTCACTAAGAAACCACCAAAGGTCTGAAAGGGATACATCCATTAAAGACCAGAACCCACTGTAACTGCTCTCCTGTTGGTTTTACAAAGTCTTGAGAGCAAACATTAAAACCTGAGTAATGTTGGGGTTCCCAGGGGGCTCAGTTGGTTGAGTGTCCAACTTAGGCTCAGGTCATGGTCTTGTTTGTGGATTCGAGCCCTGCGTCGGGCTCTGTGCTGACAGCTAGCTCGGATCCTGGAGCCTGCTTCCGATTCTGTGTCTCCCTCTCTCTCTGACCCTCCTGCTCACTCTCTCAAAAATAAACAAATATTTAAACAAAACTGAATAATGTCATGGAAGCCCTTGGTAAACACACAGGTCTGTAGAAAAAATGCTGAGACACCTGTGAGAGAAGAAATGGAAACCTCTTCTCAGCTGTGTAGTGGGGGTGGGTGGGGATTAGAGAGCACACTTGATGTGAGCACCCAGCCAGGCACGGAGGTGCGGATTCACTACGCTGTACAGGCGAACCCAACTGGCTAGAGTTAAAACTAAAAACTTAATAAAACCCTGAACATTTCCACTGTACAGCTTAAACATTTTTTTAAAGTTTATTTATTTTGAGACAGAGACAGTGTGAGCAGGGGAGGGGCAGAGAGAGAGAGTGGGAGAGAGAGAATCCCGAGCAGGCTCTGCGCTCTCCGCTCACGGGGCTCGAACTCACGAACTGTAAGATCATGGCCTGAGCCAAAACCAGGAGTCAGTGGCTTCCCTGACGGAGCCACCCAGGTGCCCCCAACTTACACACATTTGCTTTTGCTGATATTAAAACAAAATGTGCTCATATTTGGAAATACGAGAAACTTAAAAAAATTGCTCATAGTCCCATCAGCCTGATGTAGCCACTGTTTACGTTTTGATTATTTTTGGCATGTATGTAATCTGTCATGTGTAATCTGTATTTAAAGCTCACCCATCTCTCTCTGTATATATATTTGCTAAATTGGAATAATTCTGAATATATTTTAAACATTGTATTGCTAGAATTACAGGATACAATCAACTATTTTTTAAGATTAGTTAAAGGAGGGATAAAATGAAACTGGAAAAAACAGCACAGTTTGTCACTAATCGTCAAATTCAAAAGCACCGGGTGAGTGATAAGTAATCTTGGGCATATAAATTAATGGAGTCCTGTCTCAACTAACCAGCAAATATTGACTGAGTCCCAAACAGCGGGAGGCTGTTTTCCGAGAGGCAGGCTTGGGGGTGGGGTGGGGTGTGGGTGAGACAGTGCCCCTGAGGTTGGGGGCTTATATTCTGGGCCCTCAGAAATGAGAGAAATGCAATATATTTGAGTTGAGCTGGACCAATTTGATTTCACACTAACTAGGATTGGTTTTACATAGCAAATGGATGGTATAAACCATACTCTAAGAATAGCACTTAATTTACGTACAGGAAGGAACCACTGAAAAATAGCCAACTGCACACAAATATTTTGTTCTCTAAAAATAAGTATCTTTTCAAATACCTATAGGTGCTAAATATGAGCCAATACAGGAACTAAAAATGATGTAGTTGCATTCCATTTAAGCTTCTGACTTTTTTAAAAATTTATTTTTGAGAGACAGAGAGGGACAGTGTGAGCAGGGGAGGGTCAGAGAGAGAGAGAGGGAGATACAGAATCCAAAGTAGGCTTCAGGCTCTGAGCTGTCGGCACAGAGCCTGACGTGGGGCTTGAACCCACAAACTGTGAGATCATGACCTGAGCCGAAGCCGGACGCTTAACTAACTGAGCCACCCAGAAGCCCTAGCTTCTGACTTTCTCTAAGCATGCGAATGAGTGAGGGTTTATTCTACCAAATAAAAATGGATGATCTGCTCTTCAGATGCTACTATTTATAATTAGCACTAGCTGCATTTTGGCTGGTCCAGTAGGAAGAAAGGTGATAGCAAAAGATAAGCACTATGCTAATCTATTTTTTAAGCCAATACATTTAAAAACTTTTTTTATGTTTATTTATTTTTGAACGAGAGGGATACAGAACATGAGAGGGCGAGGGGCAGAGAGAGAGAGGCAGACACAGAATCGGAAGCAGCTCCAGGCTCTGAGCTGTCAGCACAGAGGCCAACGCGGGGCTCGAACTCACTACCCATGTGATCATGACCTGAGCTGAAGTCGGACACTCAACCGACTGAGACACCCAGGTGCCTCTTTAAGCCAATATTTAACTGAATTAATAGACATGTTTCATTTGTTCAACCCCAAGTATCCCAAATTTACCATTTCTTTGCCCTCTTTCCTTACTGGGCCATACGACACTGAAAAGTTTCCGTCATATAATGACTCTGATTAAATCTGGCCAGCGCAGGCCAGAGTCCCTGAGCCTCCATATAGTGTTGTTGACTGACATTAAAAAAATCACATTAAAAAATATCAACCAGTCAAAGCGTTTTCCAAACCCACCCACTTTCGTAAAACTGGGAAGAGTATTAGAATATTAGAAAAAAAAATTAGAAAAACGGAAAGGTGAACATCTAAGTGAATGCCAAGGAGACCACGCTTTGGAAGAAAACATTGCATGGACCTACACCCTTTCAAGTCCCTTCCCTCCCCAGACCCAAGTCCACACCAATGAGAAAGGAGGGAAAAGGCAATTAAAAGAAGCATAAGACACAGAGAGAAACAAGACAGCAAGAAGAGAATGAAAACAGGCTGAGCCTGAATGGGAGAGGGGCTCACGGATGCATGGATGGGTGAGCGCACCGTTCAAAGCCCTCCGCACAGAAATGCAGTATGACTCCAGTTAGTCCATCCTACATCTAGCCCTCAAACCATCCATTTGGATAAAGTGGATTCCATTTGGCAATGGCAGCAGTAGATGTCATTTCTTAAACGGTCAGGGCCCACGTGCACCATCAACTGCCTCTTACAGGATACAGGAGAAGAGGGCTTCGGGAGAGTGGAGAATTAGGGACAGGAGCTTTGTGGGACAGGAAGGGGCACGTGATAGGAGGCGTCAGGGGAGAGGGTGCAGGGCTTTGAGGGTGCCCTGGTAACGCCTCCTTCAAGGCCGCTCTGGGGATGTCCGGGCATGTTGCACAAACACATCTGTTTAAGGCACATTCTATTCCTAGAGATCGGTAACCACCACCTGCATTCTTGTATCTCTAATGGCTTGGGAGGACGGTTTCTACTTATAAATGGTCCAGACACCACTTGCAAATGAGCTAACCTTTCTTATTTGTGCCTCAGTCTTCCCAACGATACTGTTTCTACTTACTTTATCTTCTGTCTGCTTCACGGACATGTTCCTACACGTGGGCAAAAGGCAGTTGGTAGCAACTGCTGAGGGAAAAAGGGAAAAGGCAAATAATTGGACCTTTTGATCTGCTCCAGCCACGTTTCTCGGTAAAGGAACCAGGGCCATTCCGGGTCCGGAAGTCCTGTCTTTATCAGGTCAATAGCATTACATTCAGACTGGATCTGTTAATCCATTCTAATTCCATATGAACCTTGTGGTGCTTTTCCTATCACTGATGGCAACCTGGTTACAGATCAACATGCAGTATCAGTGTTTTTCTGTAAAGAGATACAACCTCTTACATGAGTCACCATGGCATGGACCATATGCTTACACGCCATAATGACATTCTAAAGCTGAAACAATCACTCCGTCCACAAATTTTTTTAGCAGCTGTTAGGTACCTAGAACAGCACCAGAAGCTTTTAGGATAAGGGTCCGCCCACAGAGACACACAGAGACATACAGAGACACACACAGATGCACAAAGACACTGTCCCTGTTAGAAAGGGACTTACAATTCAGATGAAAAAAGGCTCGCACGTAACCAAATTGGGGCACAAAATGTGCAGCACAGTCAATTAGCCAGCTAGAGGGTTTATGAGAAGTTACAGTGGCTTCTACTATAAAACCATAGTTCAAGCCTGCTTAAACATCAGATCTGGTTTCCCACAACTGATTAACCTGAAAATGGTTTAGCACAACACTAATCCTTTAATTGAACAATCTATAAATGCCCTCTCTAACAAGTTCCACAGAGCCCTTTCTTGGACTCGCAGCGATGAGGCACATCCAGCATGCTGGCCAACGTGCGCTTTAATGAGCACCTCTGGACCTTAATGAAATATCATAGGTCCAAGTGAGCATCAATTAAAGAGAAAATGGCTCAGAAGGTATCGATGCTGATGCATCATCAATGGCATCCTACTCCGGGCTGGCAGTGCTCTGGGGACACCTGTGTGGTTTGGGGGGCAAGGTGCCCCTCCACATCAGCAGCCCTCACCTCGGTCTGACACAGAGAGAGGCTGGGCCTTGGCATAAAAGGTGTGAAGGCCAGCACACACGTATTACGGGAATGTTGTTGAAGGAGAAGCTCTGAAAGGAGGGAACAACATATAATAACACCTTTGGTGAAATCTGCCCATTTTCTTCTCTTTTCCCAAGAAAATGAGGAGAGCAAGACATGCCTGAGCCCCTGAGCTCTAAAGTTGCAGAGATGCAAAAGCCTGCCCTGCTCATCGCAGCAGTGAGTCCTGCTAACTTAGAATTTAGAAGAACACTTCTGCGGCCGTCCACCCCCAACTGCCCGGGGACTCTGCAGACGTGCCCTGGAGGGAATGGGGGTGTGGGGGAAGGCAGCCGCTGGGCAAAGGCAGACATTCCTGCTCCTCCTCCACGCCCCCCCCCCCCCCCCCCCCCCCCCCCCCCCCCCCCCCCCCCCCCCCCCCGCCCCGGAAGAGCCTGGACAGGCTCAGACCCCACCACCACATCAAAGGGAAAACAAAACCTCTGGGATTATCAGGGAGGCACAAGGATTTGGAAGAGATATGAGGCCCAGGCTGGACCTCATCAACCCCCATGACTAAGCCACCTTAAACAGAAAGCTGTTTTCTTTCCCCCTAAGCACAAATAGTTAAATGGTCAGAACTGCAGCCCTGTTACTTAGGGTCCAAAGCAAATACCTGCAGGAGGAGGGTCTCCGAGGAACAGCACCAACAATTCCACAGCTCCGTTATCTACTACCGATGATGGTGCGTAGCCCCAGCCCAGTCCCTCTGCGCCTGGTTACAAAATTGAGGGAGTTCGAAAAATTCTTTATCCTTCCTTCTCTCCCACTGCTGACCATGGAGCTTTGGGGGGGGGTCTGGATATGACCTTTTATTACAACTTGGAACATGTGAAAGGCTGGGCAGCGTGCATTTGTTTTGATTTGTGAACTGATGCTGGGCGAATTCCATGGGATACTAGACGTCTTTGTTTTTTCCTATTTATTGCCATCCTCTGACACTAATTTAAGGGCTCTCTCTAAGCCAGATTTTAGCTTCCCTTGCCCTGTTCTGGGTTGGCATCACCTGTGTTAGACCAACATCGCTCTGAGATTCAAAATAGTCCAAGCAACCTAACTTCGGAAAATCCACTCCACGAAAGGCCTGTGGCCACGGTGTTGAATTTTTCCACAACAATGAAGACTGAACAGGGACAGGAACAGAGCCTGATAAAAATGGATTCTCTGTCCAATTAGCTACGGATTTTTCCAGTAGGGCTTTCGGCAGACACTTGTACACTTTGATGCTCTCCACCAGCCCCGGGCACCGGTTTCTTTGCCCCCACGGCACTGCTGTCTACGGAATGGTACGCTAATAGCACACTTATTATTAGATTTTCTGCATGGTTACATAAGCCTACAAAAGGGGAAAATGTAAATGATTCAGGAAGATATTCTTCATGTGGTTCTGATGAAATCTTTAATATCTTAAGACTTAGGAAGAACCCTCCTGGTAAGATACAATCAATTTTCATGCTTCATTAGGAAAAAAGTCCTCTCAGTAATGTTAAGAAAATGGTTATAGGCAAAAGAGGAAAAAATTACTCTCTGGACTGAATAAAACCCCAAAGCGCTTTGGACTAAATCCTTCCTCCGTGCCCACAGCATGTCTGAAATGGAAAGAAATGTTCGCTTAGGGTCGGTGGGGATTGTGTTTTGACTAGTCTCTCTACCCACAGAATTGCACTTGATCCAGCAGAACTACTCATCAGTCCACATATGGATCTGAAGGGACCGTGGGCTATGCTGACCACCGTGCCCACCCACCTGCAAACACAGCAATGACAGCCTGGGCACAGCTGACCGGGGGCACTGGGGAGACATCACCCCCACACCGAGCTCCTTGAAAGACAAAAGTAGATCACACCTGCTCAATCCTTTCCTTTTGATTTGAAAACCATAGCTTTTCAAGATCCAGCTTCCCTTCGTTTCATACCAAGAATACAAAAATACATTTCTGAAGAACGCCATTGATATTAGTGTTTCTGACACTGGAATAATTAGTTGGCAAACTCTGAATTCGCTTTTTTTTCGTAGCCAAATGTGGACACTGAAGTCTACTTTTTGGTTTCAAAAGAACCTGTCTTTAGCACTGTCCAGTTTAAAGGCACGGTCATACTGTGGTTACGTTCTCTCACAGAAGTTACTTTGCGTGGAGTCCTGTGGATGTTGTTGAAACGTGAGGAACGCACACAGGAATGCCTACAGGCGCCCGGCAATCTAGTTTCAAAGTTGTTTTGGTCATTACTTCATTCATTCATTCACACGAGTGCACCCATCCATTTATTTCCAGTGTCCTCAAGAATCATACCGCACAAACTCTTGCATATTTAAATAAATGAAATCAAAACGAACCCCATGTGTAATTATAAATAACGAGCAACATATCCTTGTTTCTGCCAAATGCTAAAATATATGCTGACCTCAAAGGAAGTAAGTTTGAAACCATTCCACTGGACAAGTCATGCTCTCCAAAAGCGCTGGTGGGCAAGTCAGCTGATTGGTCACGTGATCATGTTCCATGCTCATCATTTTCGAATTCCTTTCCTGATGGCAACCCAGGCTCCTGCTCTTCCTATGGGCAAAGATCTACAGGCAAAGGTCTTGCCTTTCTTATAAATGAAGTGCAGGATTTGAAAAGGGCTTCCTTCTTCTCACTGTTCTTCCAATCCCTGTTGGATTACATGGGCTGGGAAGATGCGCTGGAGGGTCACACGTGGAACAGGTGACCTTCCCTGTTCTCTAGGAGCCTATCATCATGTGGGGGGGGGGACAGGCACCAGACAAACCATCAAGGCTCTCTGCATCAAGGCTGCTCCAGGGGATAGGAGACATGCTCTGCGCCAAGAGTGGAGAGGGGAAAAAATAGTCCGTGCAGCCGCGAGCGGGGCTCTTGTTGGGAATGGGGCACAGAGAAGACAAAGTCTAGCTGAATCTTGGAATGTGAGCTGTCCCCCAGGAGAGGACTGCAGTTTGATAGCTGGGGTCGGGGGCAGAGGGTGTGTAAAACAATGAGCATAAGGGGGTGCCGCGTGCTTGGGGGATGACAAGTGACTTCCTACCTGTATATCTGAGTCACAGCCTTGTTCTAAGGAAGCATCACCACAAATCATACATGCATAAATGAAAGGATGAGCAACTTAGCTCAGGTGGAGAAACCCGAGGCTCTAAGCACCTCTGCCTACTCCAGGAGGGGACATAGGGATTGCCACTGTCCACCTCACACATTCACTCCTGTCCCTTGCAAGTGGTGCACAGTTATCCATCTATGCGCCTTCCCACTGCCTCTCCAAGACAGCCTCTGCCTTCAATGCTCAGGTCAGACCTACTCCTGCATATGCACTCCTTGTCCACTTCTGCCTAGAAACCCAGAGGCTTCCTGCCCCCACCTCTCTGCTGCTCTGTCCTACCTCAGACACTGACTTGTGTCCTAACAACATACCTTATGTTTCCTTGTGTCATAAAACATACCTTACACTTTACCCCTTACACTTATATCACTTTACCCCTTACAAAGCTCACAGACAACATCTCCTTTAACATTCATAGTCATGTAAAAAGATTGGCATTCGACCCATTTTTCAGCTCCATAAACTGAGGCTTGGCAAGATTAAGGGAACTTCCCAAAGTCACAGAATATGTAACTTGTGGAGCTGGGACTGAGATCCAAATCTACTGAGTCTCTGGGCAGCCCGCTTTCCTTTAGGCCACTAGGCCCTCCCACTGACCTGTTCAATGGGTAGAATACCATTTGCTTTGACTTCTATAAGGCAAGCTATGTGGAAGAATGCCCTAGCATCAACTGTATTACTTAGTGTCCTCCGCAACACTTCAGAACAGTGCGACGCAGGCATGGAGTAGGGAATCATTCACTCATTTGGTTGGCCCATCAGTGACCATATACTAACCATCTAGTATGTGCAAGATAGGAATTGGGCTATGTACAGGGCAATGGAAATGCATAAAAGGCAGTTGTGACTCAACGTCTAGTTGGGAGACAGGCATGGGTAGAGGTTGCTAAAATGCAGGGTAATGAATGGCTCCCGGGGTATCATTGAAAGGCTGGTAGAAAAGGCAGGGCATTAGCAACTCGCTCTGTCTGTAAGTGTGCGGGATGCTCTCAGATGGGTCATTCAGGGAGTTCTCCTCCAGAGGGGTCTGGGAGGCATATACCTACTAAGTGGCTTAGGAATTAGGGAGACAGGTAGCAAGGGAAAGAAAGGAAGAAGGAGCACAGTAAGGAAACAGGAGGGCCAGCAGGGACCATGCAGGTCTGCCTGGTGGGCAGTATGATGTTTCTGCATCCAGAGGTCATGCGTTGGTTGGGCTGCAGGATTTTGCATAGGCCTGAATGTGTACCTCTCTGACCTCACTCAGGATATAATCCAGGCATAATCACTGATTCGTGAGCTCTCTTGCTGGGTGAGCACATCTCCCTGCTTCTTAGAACAGAGAAGGGCACAGATTTGGGGGCCGTGATGCTCCTGCCCAGGGAGCAGAGACCCCATTTCTCATCTGCTCATGAATTTCAGTGAATGTCTACTATGTCCCGAGTGGACTAAGAGTACAAAAATTACGCTTCATAATCCTTTCATAGTCTGAGGCCATAGACACTGCACTCTCACTCCAGACTTATTCAGAGGCTTGGTTATTCCTGGTCCAATACCCCTGCAGGTCCCTGTGGCTAGATCTCCGTGTCCCAGCTCTTCCTGGGAGACAGAAAGGAATTGGCATCCATGTGATGTTTTTGTAAGGCTTCCCTACCTGAAAATGCCAGACACATTTCAGATGTCAAATCTAATGTGGTGCTCAGGGCGGGTGACTGATCCATGTGAAAGCTCTTAAGTGGGTGTAGAAATCTGTCTGGGTGATTGTCTTTTCTGCACACGCACATTCAAATGTTCACAGGCTTGTGGGCCATAAATAGCTCTTGGGGGAGTGTGACATTACATCACAGACTCGGGAAGGCCCCGTTACCTGAAATCAATGAATGCTTGTCATGCACCTCCCCAAAAGGGGACTCTGTTGAATGCAGGGCTTCAAGAGTCAGTGTGAACCCCCAAAACCATCACTTGTAGGACACCATTATGGGTTGAATTGTGTCCCGCCCCCACTTCGTAGGCTGAAGTCCTTCCCCTCAGTACCTCAGAACCCAGCTGAATGGGGAAGTAGTGGCATCGGAGAAGCCATTAGTCACAATGAGGTCATCTCAGAGGAGGATGGGGCCCTCTGCACTGTAGCGGGCACCCTTATAAATTGGGAAAATCCAGACAGACACACATGGGGAAGATTCGAGTCATACTGCCCACAAGCTAAGACCTACCTACCAGAAGCCAGGAGGTCCCGCCCTAGCAACTTCAGAGAGGGAGCATGGCCCTGCTTGCACCTTGATGTACACTTCTAGTCTCCAGAAATGGGAAAGAAGAAATTTCTGTTCTTTAAGCCACTGTTTGTGGCTCCTGCAAAAACAAATACAGGCAGAGAATGCTGTGTGTGTGTGTGTGTGTGTGTGTGTGTGTGTGTGTGTGTTAAGGAACGACTTCATTATTTAGTGACCGGAATTCAGTTATCAAGTAATGATATCAAGACCATTGGATTCCTCTCAGCATATACTGCGCCCACTCACCCAAGCTACAGAATTCTTACTGAAAGCCTGAGACAGGTGCACTGTGGAGGGGCCTGAGCTGCCTCTTCTCCAGAACAGACAACTCCATCGGTCAGGATGCCCACACTGGGCACGACAGCAGCCTTTGTTATTTCTCAGGTATGTACCACACATCCTGCTAGTTTGAGAAGGTCCCGGTGGTCAGACAGATATGGAGGGTCATTATTCCATATTTGACCTACGGGCTACTGACATTTATATACTTATATATATGTCTATGCTTCCAGCTTTAAATTTAAAGTTTTGAAGTTTATTTATTTTGAGAGAGAGGGAGAGGGCATGAACAGGGGAGGGGTAGAGAGAGAGGGAGAGAGAGAGAATCCCAAGCAGTTTCTGCGCTGTTAGCACAGAGCCCAATGAGGTGCTTGAGTCCATGAACTGTGAGATCAAGACCTGAGCCGAAATCAAGAGTCAGATGCTAAACTAACTGAGCCCCTCAGGCGCCTCTACTCATTCAGCTTTAAAACACTGAAGAGGGGCGCCTGGGTGGCTCAGTCGGTTGAGCGGCCGACTTTGGCTCAGGTCATGATCTCACGGTCCAAGGGTTCGAGCCTCGTGTCGGGCTCTGTGCTGACAGCTCGGAGCCTGGAGCCTGCTTCAGAGTCTGTGTCTCCCTCTCTCTCTGCCCCTCCCCCGCTCACTCTCTGTCTCTGTCTCTCAAAATGAAATGAAGACATAAAAAAGAAAAAAAAAAAGAAAACACTGAGTAATACAGAATGGGAACTTCTTCAGAATAGATCAAACTGCCTTAACTGGGGCTTCACTAACTGGTAATTGGCTTTTAATAGTGATTTTATCCTATCAGGAACAAAAGTTCCCTTGAAAGTTTTTGTTTTTCTGGAAACAGGATCAGCTAAGAAAATTAATAATGCAAAAAAGCTAGTGGTAGGGTAAGGTAAGAGGACAAGGATGTTTTAAACTACCGTCAAACTGTATATTAAAAAAACGCCTGAGGCGCCTGGGTGGCTCAGTCAGTTAGGCGTCCGACTCTTGTTTTTAGCTCAAGTCATGATCTCACAGTTTGTGAGATCGAGCCCCGGGTTGGGCTCAGTGCCGACACCATAGGGCCTGCTTGGGAATCTCTCTCTCCTTCCCTCTCCCTCTCCTGCTTTCTCTCTCGCTCTCAAAATAAATAGAACTTTAAAAAAAATCCAAAACTCTCTTAAAGCAGTTTCCTGATTTCCATTCCTCTGTGACAACACACTGACGTTAACATCTATTACTGTATCCCGTGTTTAGGAGGGGCTTGCTTGGTTTGGGTCCCCTCTAGAAGAAAGAGAAATTGGACACCCATAAGAGCCAGTGTCAAGCTTGTAGGTCTCGGCCCAAGTGTTCTGGGGAGGCGTGGAGAATAGAGGCGAACGGGAGGGCGGGGTAACAGGAAGGGCGGGGTGCCCCGACACGGACCCCGACATACGACTTCCTAGCAAGCCTTTTCGTACCTCTCTTCTTGACCTCCATCTTGCATGGTAATCGCTCTTCAGCCTGCCCGCCCCACCTCACCCTACTCTTTCTCAGGGACTCCCCACTCCTGCTGCTATGGCCCCCCTCACCCCCATTCACCATCTTCTTCTCTCTTGGGGGCAATCTGGCCTCATCTCAGCTTACTCATTCACCTCTCCGACCTCACAACACACAGCAGCCCAAACAGGCCCAGAACTAGGCCTCCCAAGATGGAGAGGAAGGGGGAGGAGGGCAAATATTCACAATCTGTAATTTTTTCTTTTATCCACGTCATGTTCTACATTAGTGCAGACGGCAGGAGGACCTCTACTTTGGAATACTCCGTCTCCCAAACTTCATCCACCTGAACTCTTCATGCTACTAAATGCGCTCTTAGGGGGTGCCTGAGTGGCTCAGTCGGTTAAGCTACTAAATGCGCTCTTAATTGTATTTCCTTCCCCCCAAGCTATAAAATTTAGTCTTTCACTTAATGGGGGAGGCAGTAGAGCTTAGAGTGCTCCTAGTAAAGGCTCAATATATTTTATCCATTATTGATGATAATTAATATTGGATTTATATTCAAATAATTCACCACTTATTAAAACATAATTCTTAAAATACAACTCCCCCCCCCACATACACACTTTCCTGTTTATGGTCATTAGATCATTCTGCTAATAGCTCTGCCTAAACGGTTTATTCATTTAACATTTAAATGCCAAATACTTAGCTAGCTAGTAACCTGGAGACAAAGAGGAGTTGGATATGATCATTCCTGCCCTGAAAGCAGGATGCGATTTTACAGGTGGAAATACATCTGACTTGGCCTAATAAAGGCACCTGCACATCAAGAAAAGATGAACTCATCATGGAGAAGGTTATGGATGCGATGCCAGGTACAGGATAGTTCGCTTTACTTTTATAAAACTGGGTCAGTTAAGGAATTCTCCACATAAAGGGAAAACCTGGGGCTAAATTGCCATCTGGGTTCGGAACGCTAGCAAACACCAGTTCATGCCAAGAATTTTCAAGTGGTCGTGGTTATTACTACAATGTAATGATTATCACATAATGTATATGGGCTTTATTCTCTTTGTACTCTGTCTTAACTTCTACTTTGTACACCCAGGTAATTCAAGAGACTCGTGTATCTTATTGCAATTTATATAATGCAATGTATATAATGATATTTTGACACCACAGTTTGAATGTCAAAGATTATTCAATCTCTTTCACTACCGGAAAGAGGCTCTGCTCCGTCAAGTACATCTGCCTCTCCTGACTTTCTCTATATATTTACAACAAAGCTTTCAGAAACCCTCTTCCATTGATTGCTTGGGACATGGACCCTAATCCTGATCAAAGAACTGAACATGGGGTGAGTCACCAGAAGGTTCTCTAAAACAGGGTGTGAAGTTCCTTAGAATGGATGGCCATGAGATAGAAACTAGAAAGAATGACACGGAAGGCAAGGAGTGCAAGAGGGTGATATCGCTTCACAGCCATTCCTAATTAGTTCAGCCACAAGACTTTACACACTAAGTAAGTGTTCACTGACTGCCTACTCCGTACCAGACACAAGAAATAGAAGATCTAAAGACATAGTCCCTGTTAGCAAGGAGCTCAGGACCAAGTATGCACACACGGTCAGGAGAACAGACATCTTACGCACTGAATTTCATGGGTGGGAAGTACAGCATGGCTCCGTGAGACCAGGAGGGAGAAGTGAGACCAGGAGGGAGAAGTCAGGGTGGATTCCCTGGAGGTGACAGCAGTGTTGAGTTTTGAAGGATAAAAATAAACCAAGGAGAAAATAGCTCTAGACAGAGGAAGGAACATGTGCAAAGGCAGGAGAGGGAATATGTCATGTTTGGGGAAATACATGTGCGAAGAGTCTAGGAGGGGAGAGAGCAATGAAGCAGGGCTCCTCCCCACCTGTGCTCCTGAAGGCCAAGGACCATCTCTGAAGGGTTCAGCAGGGACATTTTCATATTAAAAAGGTCATCCTGGTCACAGGGTGGAGGATGGGTCGGAAGGGACCAAGTTCTACAGGCAGGGAGAATGGTCAGGAGGATCTTGCTGAATGCTATCAGGATATCGTAAGTCCAACCTGGGGCAAAGGGGAGGAGCCATGCAGGAGAGAGACTGCACAGGCAGAAGCCACACCATGGTTAGAGAATGGCTGCGTCTGGATCCACGAAAGAGCAAGATGCGGCTTCTGGCTAGCTAGTGCCATTCGCACGAGGATACAGGAAAGATAATGCAATCACTTCTTTCTAACCCAGTAACTTAATTTCCCATTTTACCTCTAGGATAAAAAGTTTACGATTTTTAACTCGGTAGTGAAGGCAGTCAACAATCCACTACACACAGTACTCAGTACACATCAGCTGATTTGGCAAGCTGAAGAGATGCACGAAAACGACTCTCTCCATCTGACAACACATCAGCATTTTCCAAATTACTAGCTTGTCTTCATGAAGGAAGAGAAATATCTTGTAACTTACTCAAAGTGCAAGATAAGTGCAAACATTTCCCCGATAACTCGCTAATCTCAAACACATTCTCCCTCCTGATACAGGGCTCCAGTCCATTCATCTGATTATTGCCTGCTTCTATCTTGGTTAGGGTCTCTGTCCTCTCCTTCACCCTGAAGGCTATTAATCTTTCCCCAAGATAAAGAATCTCTAGGTAGAGACAGAGAGTTGGGGTTCTAAGAGAACAAAGCTATAATCCTCAAACACAAGGACACATTCCAGGCTCTACGACAGTCTGCATTATTAGATATTTTTTCCCCCAGCCACAAAGCCACAATTCAGGAATCTATGCAAAACTAATGAAGTGAACTCCACCAAGTTCCCATCAATCACTCCTTCTTGCTACCCTGAGCTTCCTGAGATGACAACATGTCATCTGCTTGTAGGGGCTACCGACACGGAGTTCCTGCATTCCTCCCGCGGGTGCTCTGCAGGCTGCTGGGGCGCCTGACAGCCCGTTAACTGTGAAAAATGGGAGTTCAGGACTGGAGGTGGCTGAGAACATTTTAACATATTCGCAAAGGCACAAGATCCTTAGAACAGTTATGCTGAGCTCTTAAACATCCGCTTTCAGATCAGACGGAGCCCTTAACAAAACTTCTACATAAAAGAGGTGAGGGGAAATCTGTGATCAAACGACACGTGTGTGGGCACGTGGGGCTCCTCGAGAAAGTCAAGGGGGCAAATGTGAGCATTCCCGGATCTATTCTGACCTGCTGCACGAGGCCCCCTGGGCTGAGTCTCTGACACTGAAAAGTGTCAGATGGAGAAGAAATACCCTTTGTAAGGAGTACAAGGGAGGCAAAAAATAAAGAATTAAATAAAGAATTAAAGACATGCACTTCAAGAATTCAGGATGTACATATAGAGTGATTAGCATAGCTCCTTAGACTAACAGACTGAATGCCTCTGAGTAGGAACAGAATACCACTCCCTTGTATTACTTTTACATCGATCTGTTTCCCACCTCGGGCTAAGCTCGTTCTTGGAGGACAAGGGCCAGATCTTAATCATTAGAGTATGATGTGTCTAACAGGACCTGACATAGAATAAACGTTTAATAAATGTTACTTTGTTAAATAAACGTATCGGGAACAAGGGATTGAGCAAGTCTCTGTAGTTACAGGTTGATTAGGACCAACCTCAATGGTGGTCATGGTCCAGCACTTAAACTGACCAAGAGTCCTGTGCAAAGTATGTGTGTACGGATGAAGCAGAATCAAGGTCCCCCCTCCCTCAGGAGACTGCTGTCGCTCTCTGTAGGGTCATCAGAAAGCTTGGTGACAGCCCTTCTGGAGACACACATACGACTGAGCGCTGAATCAAAGAGACAAGTTAGAGACCTTAGGACTTCCTCCCCCCTATGCTCAGGGTCAGATCTCTCCACTGGGGCAGGGAGGTAGTGCCGTGTTCCTCCAGTTGAGTGTCAAACTCAGACTATGCCTGCCAGGGGTTCTCAACCAGGGAGGGTGTTAACCTTCCCAGGGGCATCTGAAAAGGAAGGAGGCATTCTGCATTCTCGCAATAACTTGGGGGACGTGACTAGAATGTAGTGAGTGGGCAGGGACCGACCAGGTTCTACATGTACTGTAATGAACGTGACAGTGTGCATAGTTCAGGACTGTTCCTGCCCGCTTTGTTGAGAAACCCTGGCAATTTATTTTTATTTTATTAAATTTTTTTGATGTTTATTTTTTATTGAGACAGAGAGAAAGAGAGCATGAATGGGAGAGGGACAGAAAGAGAGGGAGACACAGAATCTGAAGCAGGCTCCAGGCTCTGAGCTGTCAGCATAGAGCCTGACGTGGGGCTCAAACCCACGAATGTGAGATCATGACCTGAGTCAAAGTCGGATGCTCAACTGACTGAGCCACTCAGTTCTAGGGTCCTTCTGTATTTCATTCTTCTCTCTTCATAAAATACTTAGGTTATCAGACATCCCCTGTCTAGGTATTATGCCTGAGGACTAGAACAATAGTAATATTGATAGCCAACATTTATTGAGCGTTCAATACATTCCAGGTGGCATGTACTGAATACATAACTGAATCTTTGTAACAATAAGTTTGGTAGGTATTCTTCTTTAATTGCCACGAGTAAACTCATTCAGAGAGAAAAAAGCTCCAATACGTGCAGGAGCTAAAAGGTGAACTCAGGTTTCCATAACCTCAAGTCCCTAGACTTGACCATTAGATAATGATCCTGGTTTTCATATGGGGCAATAGCTCCAAGCTTGGTATGCATGGGGAGGAGTCATGAAGATACTGAGGAGCTGGGGCAGAGAGTTGACCACAGATGGAGTCCCCTAACCAGAGAACCTGCAGCCAAGGTGAAAGGGACTAGAGGTCTCCACAGTGTGTCCACCACTATCATGGGAAGAACTCCATCAGCAGCAATGGTGCACCACTCAATAGGTATATTTCACTGAATTTGTCCCATAGTCCTTGCTACCCAAGCATAGAACTTCCCTGAGAGCAATTCTTCACCTAAAAACACATGAAAGTCCTGGAAACAATCAGAGGATCCAACAGTTCTTCCTTTGAACAGCACCAGATCATGTCTACCTCCATAAGATGTATGGATTCTCTCAAGGCCCAAATGCACAAGGAGATAGACTTCTGAATTTGGGTGCAGGAACATGGTGCTACTGCAAATTAAATATTTTAGATCAGGTCTGGGGTGTACCTTTCAGGAGAAGTCTGCTGTTGTTACCGCTGGGAATTTCAGTGGCTTTTTATTGCCGTTGTATGGACCATCCCGGAAAACGGGCATAGGGGACTAGGAAAAAACGAGACACCGGGTGGCCATGTTCTTACTAAAGCCAGCTAGTGAAATGGTGCATAACCTCAAGGAATTTGGTGTCTGATTCTCACGCCTTTGCCCACAGGTTACTAGACTTTTCTAATCTAAGATTATCTGTATTCTGCAGCATCTGTGGCTACTTCACAGGCCTGTGGTGAGGATCAAATGAAATAACAGCATGCAGGCAAGTAAACTGGAAATATGACTGTAAGAAATATAGCATCATCAGCACCGTTTTTGAAAAAGCAGAGATGAGAGTTTCCACTCTACTTGGTTTATAATGCCCACCTGACCAATGACCTTCATCATCCTCTCTTCCTGAGTCCAATGTGCCTAGATGAAAAAGGGATCAGAGGGGTGCCTGAGTGGCTCAGTTGGTCGAGTGTCTGACTCTTGATTTCCGCTCAGATTTTGATCCCAGGCTTGTGGGAATGAGCCCTGCATCATGCTGAGTGTGGAGCCTGCTTAGGATTCTCTCTCTTCCTCTCCTCCTTTCCCAGCTCACACACTCTCTTTTTCTCTCTCTAAAAAAGGCATTAGAATCTCTTGGCAGAACTATGTAGAAGATTTCCCCATAGACACACATTCCCAGGAGCAATCACAGGAGGAGCTCTAATTGGGAGCCACTGCATTTACTGCAGACCCATTTCCTGATTTCATTTGAATTCCTTCTATCTTGAGAGCGCTTCCTTTCCTTGTCCTCCTTGAGTTTGTTTAAACCCTGAATAAATGAAGAGGAGGCAGCAGCCTTGGCTTCTGAGCTTATGGCCATCCTTTCACTACAAGAACTACCTAGCAGAAAATAAGCCAGCAGGTGACACATCTTCTGTTCATTTTCCTTCTGGAGAAAAAAGAAATGGCAGCCAAGAGGAGAGGGTCAATGGGAAGCATTGACCTAACACGAAGGTTTCCCAAGACTAACACGGGCACTGCATTTGCTCTATTCCAAATGAGTGGGACCAGCCCACGGGTGTCCTTGCTGCAAGAAATGTACAGACTATTACTTGCCAACTCCTTATTTCACAGATGAAGCAAGCGAGGCCCTCTCAAGGGGATGTAACAAAGTGAAGGTGCAATGTTTGGCTAACCCGAGCTTCCAGACTTTAAGCTAGCAGTTGGTCCTAACCTGTAGACTGAGTATGCTCATATCAGTCCTCTAAGTAGGGGATTCTTGACCCCTCATCCAAAACTCTTGGTTCCCATCCCAAGGACTTCTGGCGATGGAAGGCTTTATTTCTGAGCTCTGGTGTTCTCGTTAGCATGTCTTCAGGATCGTTGCCTCACCACCTTCCTGACTAATCTCTATTACCCTCCGTTACCTGGACCTTGGAGCCCATGGGGCCCTTTGCACGCATGCACACATACATTTTTGGGGTACATCTCTTTGTACGGTATCCATGCAAATAACTTCCTCTCGTGGACTAATCTGTTTTTTAGATGCCTGATTTTACACTGTATCCCTAGTTGCTCAGCCCTGTAATAAATGAACTCTGACCTTGCTCCCTAGTTCAGAACCTGGGCTGTTTAGACCCTTTGGGTGCACCTTAGCTCCTGTCTGTTTTCAGTTTTGTCTCTCCTCTCCACTTATACCTTCATTATCTGTGGTCATGGCAGTAGTCCATTCCTTTCTTAACTTTTAACTCCAGTGTAATTAACAAACAGTGTTATATTAGTTGTAGGTGTAGAATACAGTGATTCGACAGTTCTATACACTACTCAGAGCTCATCATGACAAGTGAACTCCTTAATCCCCAAGACCTATTTCACCCATCTGCCCCCACCCCCCCACTTTCCCTCTGGCAACCATCAGTTCATTCTCTATAGTTATGAGTCTGGTTTTTGGCTTGTCTCTTTTTTTCTTGTTCATTTGTTTTGCTTCTTATATTCCACATATGAAGGAAATCATACGGTATTTGTCTTTCTCTGACTGACTTATTCTGCTTAGCATAATACCCTCTAGTTCCATTCATGTTGTTGCAAATGGCGGCAGTCATCCATTCTTAAAAAGCAAGTTGACAGGTTCAAGGTATCAAACGCACATACACACACTCACACACATGCACACACACACAAGCAAGCACCAGAGATTGTATAGTAGACACACAGTAGACAGGAGAGCAGAAGGGTGGCTTCCCATTCTGTTTCCGCTCCGTAGCAGCACCCCAGATGTAACACGGTGCCAATACATGTGTTGTCATCTGCTCCCCAGGAACATTGTGAAGGACATAAAATGATGGTTATGAAGGCCTTTTGAAAACAATAAACGCTGTTGAGATTAAAACTATTATTGCTATGGATTACTCTTATCGTTTTTTTAAGAAAGCAACTTTTCTTTGAATTACTCATAATGCAGCAGCAAGCCTAATCCTCCCCATCAAGACCGGGTTGTGTTCAATGAGACACTCATAGGCGTGGCTGCCCGTCAGATTCACCACCATGCCTTGTAGTAAACGCAGATTCTCAGACATCTTCAATCATCTGTGAAGCCTGAATCCTCTATGTTGATGCAAAGGAAATGGTGTTAATGGTTCCCCAAAGAATGCTGGTCACTTAGGCTTACGATACACTTTTTAAAAATAACACGCTTTTCTGTGACTGAAGAAACGTAAGTATGATTCACGAATTTGTTATCTGTTCCTTCCTGCAGAGGATATCAGGTTAAGTGTAGGTTTTCTAACTGGTACTTTGGAGTCTAAAAGAGTCTAACTCTGGAGAGAGTTTTCTGGAAGGCACTAGAAGGTTCTGGACAAGCAGTATGTCCCATGAATCTGTAAGCATGGAGTGTGTGCATGGCTGTGGCTGACCAGAGGGCTTTACTGCAGCCTCCATGCCTCTCACCCCTGTAGACTCTTCTCTGCCCTCCGGGCCCAGTGGCCCAGTGCAAGAAAGGAGACATCAGCACCCTTCACCTGTGCCTGATGATCCTACCTGGCTTCTGGTGGCCCAGCCTCTCCTCCACCCTGAAGTCTGGGGACTGAATCCTCCAGTGGAAACCCTGTAGCCATGTCACCAGGATCAGTGACTTCGTGCAATGACTCTAGTGAGAGGGCCTGGGAGAGGAGAAAAGCAGAGCTCAGTAGCAGGAAACTCGGATCCTTCAAAGGAAACATGGAATCACGGTGATAAGAACATGCCAGAGGGTTCTACTTGCCTGGTTTTGGGCTCTTCAATTTGGGGGAAATCCCAATGTTACCCACAGCGCCAAGACACATGGGGAGGGTTGTGAAGAGCAAAGACAGAAGTCAGTCTCCCCAGCTGATACCCACGGACACAGACTAGTCTTAAAAGCCAGCTAGACCTGAGTGATGGTGTGGCTACAAACTAGATAACCACCAGGCATAAGCTGAGTGTTCCTAAAATGGCCCGACTTCTTCCCTCCCCTTTAGAATCCTGATGCCTGAAGTTCTTTTTTCTTTTTTAAAGTTTATTTTAGAGGGAGACAGAAAGCAAATGCAAGCAGGGGAGGGGCAGAGAGGGAGGAGACAGAGAATCGAAAGCAGGATCTGTGCTGTCAGCTCAGAGCCAACGTAGGGTTTGAACTTACGAACCATCAGATCATGACCTGAGCCACCCAGGCGGCCCTTGATGCTTGAAGTTCTGTTCATGACCACTTTATGCTTACTGATCTGCTAGACATTTCCCCAACCCATTCTTTATCTCTAAAATCACCAGTCAGTGGTTCTCAAAGTGTGGTACTCAAAGCCAAGATCATCGCGATCACATGAAAAGTTGTTAGAAGCACATATTTTCAGCCTTGCTTCCGACCTATTCAATCAGAAATTCGGGGTGGAGTCGCTCAATCTGTGTTTTAACTTGCCCTGGAGGCGATGCTCATCAGCTCAAAACTTGAGTACCGTTATCCCAGGAAATCACATGGTTTCCCTCCCCTTAACATAAACACACTCAAAGGAAATAACCATTATTTTTTCAAGAATCTTCAAAATCTTAACACATTCTATCTGAGTGAATTCATAAGTAAAACACAATAACATACTGACATTTTTGTTGGATGGGGCTATTTTTTTTAGAGCTTTTTGAAGGCTATTTTTTAGAACTACTAAAATATCACATATTTCCCCAATACAGAAACAGCATATGACTTCCAGATCATTAAAGAGGAGATTTATGGTTAAGTGGTTTTCTCGTCTTTCTTTTTCTTTTTTTTTTTAAATTTAATTTAAGTCCAAGTTAGTCAACATATGATTTCAGGAATAGAATTTAGTGATTCATCCCCTACATATAAGTTGTTTTATTTTAAAATGCTGACTCTACCAATCCATCACCTGACTGCAAATACATCTACCGAATTCAGGACAGATGACCTCTGCCAATGCCAGATGTGAGCCTAATGCATTAATGTTTTAAGTCCTGCTCAGGAAAACAAAATTAAATACTTGGCTTATATATGTGACTGCATAAAACAAATTATTATTACTATTATTATTATTATTATTATTATTTTGCAATCAATCTACAATAAGGACTATACATTTTCCATGTGGATTCTAACATGGGACCATGACCGTTCTGGTACCCCCACATCCACCTACCCCCTTAATCTACACTTGGCCCAGATCCCATGGGTCTATAAACTTCTTCAGTTTTCTTACACACTTTGTCTTCAAGACAAGTTCAATGCCTGAAACACATCTAGGAGTAAGTTAATAATTCGGTATCTGAAATATTGGTTTTGTTGGCTTTTAGACATTGTGATAGTTTTGAATATAAAGGCTGCCTTTACTGTTTTTCCTCTCTGTTTTCTGCTAGGCTTCCCAAATTCTCCACAGTCACAGTGTGGCTGGTCAGACATGAGGCAGCCATTGTACCACCTCTGGTTACGGAAGAAGGCTCTGGTCACCTCAGGTCCCTTCCCTAAGTGTGTCCATCACGAATAGGCTAAAATTTTAACTCTTTGTTCCTCCCCCAAACCATTTCTTCCTGGATCTTTCAGAATAGCTAAAACAAACAAACAAAAATGTATTTTTCTCTCTTTGGGAATGTTTTCTAGATTCTTGTCTTAAGGACCAACGGAAAGAATAAGAGATCCTATAAAACTCAGTTCTGTTTAAGTCTTCGCTAGCTTCCAAATAATTAAGCAGCTGAAACTCTTCCAAATACTAACCTTAATAACTAGACCCATAAGCCATACTCATAAACCAATACTCAGTTTGTTAGCCAAAGAGAAATGCAGTAGAAAACGTGAGACCAGGAACAGACATCTCATCCAAAATTCACGGAAATAAAAATCCATTTATGGCTGCACCCTCCATGCTGGTTTTCTAAAATGGTCCTGAACCTGCTGGATCATGGTACACTTCTGTGCTTTTATGTGGAGCCTACGAGAAAGAGTATCATGTTGGCCCCAGCCTGTCCTAGCCTGGGAGAGGGGACTTAAATTTTCAAGCCTTGTGTTAAACACAGCCATTATTAAAAATTAAATTATATAAACTTACAGTTGAATAAGTTATGTTAAGAAAACTCACCAATCCCTAATTATTTTACTCTATTTTGCTATTATTACTGCAGTTGAGGTGAATCTTATCAGCTTGTAGAGTGGAAATACACGAATAATGGTGGGCTGCTAGACGCATCCTTCCTTAACCTCACATTCCATGATGTCATGTCAGCAGTGCTGAAAACGGTCACTGGGGGAAGGTTTAGGGCACAGAAGTCAGCAAATGTTATTAACTGGAACTCCTGATGGCCCCGCACCAGTAGCTAACCTTGTATCAGCACATTGTGGCACTCATTCCAGCTTTCCTTTCAGGGGACTAGAACTCATTGTCACGGGGGCTAGGACCAGCCAAACTGGAGGCCTGGTGACCTTTCCATCACTACACGCATTGCACATTCCACCCAACCACATAACCCAAGTCAGTACTGGCCTCGAGTTTCCAATTAATCTACCGATGATTTACTATTTCCATTATCTGCTTTGAAATCGGTCTGACTCAGAAATGGAATTATGTATGCATCAGTGGGAACTCACACGAGAATATCTGCAAGAAAAAAAGATGCCACTTGACATTTGTGTAATCCCTCATGATGCTCTCATAATTTCATGGATCATCTTTATGAGTCCACAGAACCACCCCTGAGTTGTTTCCCTAGCCGCATTTAACACATGAAGAATGTGAGGTTAGGCGACCCCTCCAAGGTCACATACCCAGGAAGTTGCCCAGCTGAGACTCAACGCCCAGAAATCCAAATCCAGTGTTCATTACACTCTACTGCAGATGATGGCTTTTACGCTGATCTGTTTTAAAAACAGGAACTTTTCAAAGGATCAACATCTGAGTTCACTTTTTTCCCTCCTTCCTTTGGTTAGAAACATAGCCAGTGACGATGCCCGCATCCATGGCTACCTTTATGGATACAGACCTCCCCTGCCCCAGCCCTGCTCCCTAATTAGACAGGAACTATGTTCTACGCTGCTGTCATGTCCTAGACAAATCAGATCCAAACACGCTTTGGTTTGAATTCCTAAAGATGTTGTAGGCATGTGGGCAGAATTAGGAAGTGTTCTATACTTTGGATCTAAATTGTGCAAATCTGGGGGAAGGCCTATGGTATCCAATTTAAATCAAATTAGAACAATTAATAAAGAAGCCAGATTCTTATACTCAGTGGCAAAAACAGATACATATGCGTGTGTATGTGTGCGTATGCTTGTGTGGGTGAGTAGCTCGTTTTACATTCCATGAGGGGGAAAACCAACTACATATACAGACATATACACACACACACATGCGTGTGTTTGTGTGTGCATAGTTGTTTTCCCCATCCCTAGGAAGCTATAGAGCAAAAAAGGGGGGAAAATTGCTGCCCTTTATCAGATATGTATGCATTTTATCCTTGCAATATGTCTAAAATGATTTTACGACTAAATCCTGGGAAAAAATGTGAAGAATGCCTGGCCAGAGACATGCTTTTCCAGTACAAACACAACATTTGCTTATTAACTGTAGCACTTGGAGGAGACTTTCGACATGATGTACATTTTTGTTTTAGCTGGAGACAGAATCCTGTTTGGATTTAAGTTTTCTTTGGCTTTAAGAGAAAGTTGAACCGACTGTACAATGTGGGTCTAACAGCCTCCAGTTCACGTTCTTCAGCAGAGGACAGAGAAGTGCTCGTCCATTAAAGGTCTCAGGCCTGAGACTCAAGCTAGGGTTAAAACCTTGAGATGTTTTCTCAACACATTAAGCAGAAATAACTGTAACCACGCAAAAAGCAAACCCATCTGTCTGCTTGTCAGGATTTTTGAGATTGTCAACTGACTGACCTTGTAGCTGGAGAGCATCTGAGAGGCTGTAAAGGAAAAGTTAAATGCGGCAGTGGATGGAAACAAAGAAATTCTCAGATGTCACTGGTGAATTACTAGTACTGGGATCCTGAGAACACATGGTAGAGTTTCCAGTTCATGTCACAATTTTGGTAGGTGTGTGGTGATGACTTAAACTGATGTTAGGTTACTTAGCCAACATTTTCTTGGAAAGAAATTTCCCTACTGTCCTACTAAAGCCGTAAGTAGGTGGGGGCCGAGGTGCTGGTTTGTACTGAGGACACTTGCGGTAATTCAGGCTGTCAAATGAAAAGCAAACACTTTCTCGGCATTTCTAAAGGCTGAAGTAGTGAAAAGTGTGTTGTCTTCTAAGTATATCAGGGTTAAGTCATTTCTTGGCCTCCTGGTTCTAGAAGGACAGTATGTAGATGTGTGCGGTGGGGGTGGAAGGGCAGGGAAATCACCTAACTCTCCTTCTAACCCGCTGGTTCTCAACCAGGGCCAGTGCTGTCCTCCCAAGGGACACTTGGCAATGTGTGCAGACATTTTTGGTTGTCACAAATGAAGGGAGGTGCCTACCAGCATCCAACAGGTAGAGACCTGGGTATGGTCCTAACTATCCTACAAGGCACAGTATGACCCCTCCCCCAATGCCCACCCCACAAAGACTTATCTGGTCCCACTGTCTGGAGTGCTGTTGCAGAGACATTTATCCAGAGGAGACATACAGTTGACCAACAGACACATGGAAAGATGCTCAACATCACTCATCCTCAGGGAAATGCAAATCAGAATCACGACGAGAAATCAGCTCACACCCGTCAGAACGGCTAACATCAAACCACAAGAAACAGCAGGTGAGGTTGAGGATGTAGAGAAAAAGGAACCCTTGTGCACTGTTGGTGGGAATGTACATTGGTGCAGCCATTATGGAAAACAGTATGGAGAGTCCTCAAAAAACTAAAAATAGAACTACCCTATGACCCCATAATTCAATGTCTGTGTATTTATTTACCCAAAGAATATGAAAACACTAATTTGAAAAGATATAGGCAACCCTATGTTTACTGCCACATTATTTACAATGGTTACACCATGGAAACAGCCCAAGTGTCTATCAATAGATTAATCGATAAATTAATGGATATATTAGTGGTATACATACATACATACAATGGAATATTGCTCAGCCATAAAAAAGAACAAAATATTGCCATCTGCAACAACATGGAGGAATCTGGAGGGTATAAACCTAAGTGAAATAAGTCCAATGATTCCTCTCATATGTGGAATTTAAAAATCAAAACAAATGAAGAAAAAAAGTCAGTTATGTGTCCTAACTCAGTTCAGGTCATGATCTCACAGCTTGTGAGTTCGAGCCCCACATGGGGCTCTGTGCCATGCGTAGGGAAAAAAATGAGGAAGCAATATAATTAAATTTTTTAAAAAATCAAATAAGCCAAAAATAATTTTTGAAAATATTGAAAAGTCAAAGTGCACACTATCCACATCATCTCTCTCTAATGTTGGACACATGAAGGCCTTTTATTTCTGAATGAACATTCACTTTATAGAAATTTGATTTCTTATTTTTAAAATTTTTTAAATGTTTATTGAGTTTTGAGAGAGAGAGAGCATGATCAGGGGAAGGGCAGAGAGAACGTGAGAGAGGCACAGAATCGGAAGCAGGCTCTAGGCTCTGAGCTGTCCACACAAAGCCTGACGCAGGGCTTGAACTCTAAAAGGCGGGATCATGACCTGAGCCGAAGTCGGACGCTTAACCGACCGAACTACCCAGGCGCCCTTAGAAATTTGATTTCCTAACCAGAATCTAATTTTGGAAGATATTTTCCCAAAGCCTCTGAACCCTGAGTTTCATTAGAGGCAGGCTATGGTGTAGAGAAGGAAAGAAGGGGGAAAAAATTCTTGGATGACGTTCTAAAGTCGGTGTTGACTTCTGAGTTCCTTTCCTCTACCACCTTTGCCAGCGTCTCCTAAGTGCCTAAAAATTGGGGTGAAAAGAATATAACTTCTAAGTTATAGGACAATACATTTGGTTAGCCAAACAGGAAGCTTACTTCTTTAGTGGTGTGCTTTTGCGAATGGGGCTCATTTTTCTGGTTTACTAGGCATGTGAAGCATGTTGTCATTATTTGGACAGTTATTATCTCCATAAGTCAAGCAGATGGTGAGATGTGGAACTTTACCCTGATGAGAGTTTAACCCTTCCAAGGCCAGCAGAAACTACCTATATACCAAGACTGCTCCCGGGATATGACATCCGTGTCTCCCAAGTGTGGAAACTAGGAGATCTGTAGCTGCGACTATTTTATTTTATCTTCCTGTCTTCTCTTTTTATTTGAGTATAGTTGATACTGAGGCTTTTACTTTAGTTGGAGCAGACAAGATGATAAAAAGGTTTGATCACCACCAGAAACTACCTCGGCAGATTTTTGCCTCCCTCTGTCAGGAAGAGTGCCCCCTGGTGGAAACATCTTGAGTCTCTAGTTAAAGAGGAAATGAGTCCAACCCGACTTTCCACTGTTTAGTTCCAGGTGGGTGCAACAAAAGTACCATGTTTAAATCTCACCAGTGTAACGGGGTATTTTTTCCCCATTAGGGCCAAGAGCTGTGTTCTAGGGATCCCTTAATTCCAGAATCTCAGGCTGCTCCTTTTTCTTAATCACAAGCTGACCCTTATATTGTCTGTTACTTGTTTCTTGGTCTATCACTTGCTGGTCACTTACATCCCTGGAATTGAGAGCATTCTCTTTGCATGTTAATAACGGTTTCCTTTTCATTTGTCCTTTTCACGTAGCTTCGTAAAACGAGCAGGGTGTATTGGTCAGAAGGACCTTACAGCGCTGCTATAACTTGTTTTTAAAAAAATGGTTGAAAACAATTTAAATTGTTTTGAAAAACAACTGGCTTAGAGCAATTTTCCGGTTAACAATACGCACACAACAGGCGAGCCAAGCACAACAGAAGAGGAGAGACGAGAGGGAACATAAAACATTACTTATGAGATCCTCCCCACGGCTCAGGAGCACGTCTGTAATCCACGCACAGGCTCGCTGGAACAAATTGTGAGGGCTGTTTCCCCTTTGAAGTGAGAATCATTTACATGGGCTCAGACCTCTCCGGTTCTCATCTAGTCAACGTCTGTGCTCACTGACATGAAGCAGAAGCCGCGAACGTCTGATGTGAGCCCCAGCTCCTGCTGTGCTCTGGGTTATTGTCTTTCTCTTGCAGAAAATGAAGAGGGCAAAGCAGCATGGCAAAAGTTGTGGCCTCGGAGCGTCTAGGCATTCTTCCGGATTGAGCATGAGCGCTATTTTTGCTCCCTGGATCCAATGATGTCTTACCCCTGTAGCAAAACTTTACGCCCTACACCTTTTTTCTTGCCAACCAAATGAGGGAGGTGGTTTTCACCCAGTCGGATTTCCAATTTGTAGATAAAGGATTGTTATAGGCTCTATGAACAGCGTTTTGGATTTTGAACGTCTTTTTGATTATACGTACATGTACACATATATCGGTGCATATGTACGTGTACATATAGAGACATGTTGTTATGAACACACACACCCCACACACTCAGAAAGACTGGGGCTCTAGGGCTGCCTGGCTGGCTCAGTCTGCTAAGTGTCCGACTCTTGGTTTTGGCTCAAGTCATGATCTCATGGTTCATGAGTTCGAGCCTGGTGTTGGGTTCTGCGCTGACAGTGCGGAACCCGCTTGGGATTTTCTCTCTCTCTCTCTCTCTCTCTCTCTCTCTCTCTCTCTCTCTTTCTGCCCTTCCCCTGCTCAGGCTCTCTGTCTCTCTCAAAATAAATAAATAAATAAATAAGCTTAAATAGAAATTTAAATCCAAAAGAAAGATTGGGGCTCCAGCATGAAGGAGAACCTTGCCAGATCCCAAACCTAGCAGAGCGCATTCAACTTTGGATGTGCACGCTGCCTTCACACCAGAATCGTAAACACATAAGGCATTTAGTGTCGCCTCCTAGGACAGCAGGCAGGAGAGCGGAATCCTGGGGCTTCGGCTTCCCAGCCGAAAGGTCGGGCTTCTTCCATTTCCTAAAGGAGGGGAGATGGCAGGCTCTCTGAGCTACGCCACCGTCAGCACATTCACCATGGTGTTCCTCCTCAGTGCCATCTCTGACCGCCTCTCCACACTCCCATGTCCCCCCAGTTCTCCTGGTCCTAAAAGCAGCACAGACGTGCAGAGTGGCCGGTCTACAGCTTCTGGGGACACGCATGACATTTCAGGGCTCCCTGAGCAGCTCTTGGAGTAAGTGCAAAGAAAATAAAATACTCTCCTTGCTACGGTTGAAAGAATAATGATCTTCTTTAAAGAAAAAAAAAGCATCAAGTAAATATGACAACATAGCAACACTGGAGGGAGCTCTCCACATCTAGTGATAGAAAAAAAATGCTAAAATTAAATACTCTAAAATTAAAAAGAGAAGTTAACGTTTGGGAGGCTCGTGTGCTGATTTCTGGCTTGTGCTGCTCACCGTCCGTACAGACATGGGTCCGAACATCAGAGAGTTAATGATATCAATACAAATGTTGGGGCGGGGGGAGGGACAATGGAAACTGTTCTCAGCTCAGGACTCCTCAGCCAAAATGCAAGGCCAATTCTTCTTGGCTTCTACATGACCTCTGCAAAGCATACCCCGGCATCTTTTCCTAGAAAGTTCTTTGAAGCAGAGTATTTGAGAGACAGAAGAAAATAGCAAAAGGATCAGAGGACGTGAACCTTGTAGGAACGGGGCACATCTGTGCTCTCCCGTTACCCTCCAGAAGTCACGTTGGGAGGACAGTCCCCTCCAGTCCCCACTCCTCCCTCCCAAAGTGCCCTGGATGCAAGGGCTCTGGCCCACATGCACCTCCTGGTCCCGAAGATGACAGGCTCTGACCTAGCAGGCTACGTGGAATTCCTGGGAGGGGACACTTCGACAGTCTGGGGGGCTCTCGCACTCAGCCCGTGCTTGATGCTGCTGGCTGGAGCAGGACAGAGCCTGCCTGGCACCGTCCTTGGGTTACCATCCCTGCATTGTGTTCAAGCTGTGCCCCAGCCCCAACCCGCATGCACATGCACACACTTCAAGCAGGCAGTTCTTTTTTTTTTTTTTTTAATTTTTAAACATTTATTTTTGAGAGACAGAGACAGAGTGCAAGTGGGGGAGGGAAAGAGAGAGAGGGAGACACAGAATCTGAAGCAGGCTCCAGGCTCTGAGCTGTCAGCACAGAGCCCGCCGTGGGTCTCGACTTCATGAGCCATGAGATCATGACCTGAGCCGAAGATGGACGCTTAACCGACCGAACCCCCCAGGCGGTTCTGATGCATTTCCTGTGAAATGCATCTGTGGCAGTCCATCCTTCAGCCCCAGGGTGAGGACAGCACGCAAACAGCTGTTTATCCGGGCTGTGCAGAGTGACCACCCTAGACACATGTCCTATATTTTGTATTCATAATGATCACTTCTCCATTCACCTGGCTTGGGTCTCGGAACCTCCCTTTCTTCATTTAATGATATGTACTGAGCACCTAAAACAATCCGCTGCACTAGGCTTGGAAGATCTCCTGGCATTTGTCTAATTTCTCAGAAGCCAGACTTTCTCAGTCGGGCTTCTCAGAACACCAAATGCAACCTGCCAACAAGAAATCACATTCCCACAACCCCGTCCCCAGCCTGGAGTCAGAGTGTGATCCAGGTGCGAAGAGCATTTGCCGCTAAGTGCTCCTCAGCGCACACGACAGAAGAGACATCTGCCCTGGGTTAATATCACAGGCACACAAAACTTAATGTCAACCTCTGATTAAAGACAGTCTCTACTCTTAAGGAGCCGTCTATTTATAGCATCCTAATAAAAGCTAAAAGTCCTAGCTGCAATGCTACAAATGAGTATATGCCCAGAGTTACGTTACGGTATTCTGCTATTTTGTATTTTCTCCGAAATATCTTTATTTTAATTTCCTGACCCAGGGATTTCGATTCCAGTCAATGCCAGTTTGACAGTGTTTCTCCAATGTCCGTCGTGATGTCACATGCCTTGTGGATGGAAATTATCCGTGCTATAATTCAAAATGCTCTCAGGGAGCCGGGCACAGGAATCCAACAGACTGGCAACACAGGAAGCAATCAAACCATCCGTTTGGGAAGCCGAGGTTCCATAGAACATCAGCTGGAAGAGAAGCGAGCTCAGAGACGAACAACCCCACTCTCTCTCTGGCGGCGGAGGCGGCCAAGGTTACAGGTTGCCGCATCCACAGCCACAGCCTCTGCCTTGTATTCTTACAGTGGCCCGTCCTCAGCCTTGGCTGATATTGATGCCTACCATGTGCAAAACATCCTGCCACCGTCCTTTACGGGCCGCTTAGGAGATCAGTGGCAGTACGTTTACTGGAGGTGAAAGAAGACGCAGAAAATGGGAAAAGGCACTGGGATTGGGGGCTGATGCTTGCTTCCGGGCTCTACCTCTGCTCCTACTTCTGCGCGAAAGGGAAGTGTATTAACCAGCACGGGAGGGACCATTTGTCACGTGTGCTGGGACACGAACGGCTACCAACAAGCGTCTGGGGTGTGCTTCCCCTTGTGTTCAATGTGGACGAGATTGACGCTTCAGCATGCGGTCTTAAAACCTCTCCCCTCCTCACTGCCAAATGGAATGAAGGTCAGTAATTCTTGGACCTTCCCAGCAGCTTGCATTTCACAAAGGATCCGACCCTGAGTAGAGGGGTCAAGTGGGAGATGCTGAAGTGGGGCAGAGTGGTGCCCATAAAATGGGGCAAACACTGGGCACATCTACCAAGCCGGCCTCTTGGGGACGGGAATGGGAAGGAATAGGAGGTTCATACAGAACATGAGGCCGCCATGTTTGGTGGTCTGAAAAGAGAATTTTTTAACACTTAGGAGTCAAGGGGACACCCTCCACTCTCCCTGTCTTTGTTTGGCCAGAGAGTAAACGAATGACCCATCACAACCCCTTTGACATCAAAGGGCAGAAACGGGAGCTGATGAACCATTCCAGAGGGTGTCTAGAGGCCAGACCATGGACACAGAGTGACAGAGGGAGGAGAGTGGGGGGCAGGGGGGGATGCCATGAAGCCGGGACTGAGACTGGAGGGTGTTTAGGAGAACCTCGGTGACACCCCAGGAATACGCAGAAGGACGCATACACTGCGGGGATGGACAGGAGACCGGGAAGGAAGGTGTTAACGTGACAGGTAACTTAATGATTATCCCGCAACATAGCTCAGTGCAGTGTGGCCTTGTGGAATCTGAGTTAGCGTCTCCTCTAAACAGACTGTTTTAAATAACAGCCTTACCAAAGCCTTTCACCTTCTCTCTCTCTCTCTCTCTCATTCCTAAATCGAGTTCATTGTGAAACACGTTAATAAAAACACTGTTGTCTGAAACACTGTCCTTCACCACATGGGTGCCCCTGCAGATGAAGAGGAGGGACAGGAAGACGGCCATAGAAGTTAGCACTGACTTAGGAGTCCTCGTCAGACAGGCTCTGCTTAAGGTCATGGCATGTATTTTGTCACTTAACTGTTATCATATTCTTTATGGTTTCAATGCAGAGAAAATGATGATAATGCGGGTAAATAACTTGTCCAAATTCGCACAGCTCATTGGAGCCGAAGTAGTACTTGAGCGCATGTGTGTCTAGTTTCAACACTAGTTCTTACCTCGGCCCCCAGCAGAGTGTCTGGCACACAGTAGGTGATTAATAAATACTGGTGACGGAACAAAGGAAGTGGCCACAACCACACAGGGGTTCTAACCCGATGGTAACCAAGCGGCATGGTGAGCTCCGTTCTTCACCGAAATTGGTTAAATATACCTCCGTCATTTAACACAAATCGAAACAGTCATTATCACTGAACACTGTCACCGGGTCGATACTTTCTGCTAAGGAATAAACGACTCTGACTTGCTCGTGACATTTATTTTCCAAAACGAACTCCGCGTGGCCCCGACATTTACAAGCCAGCAGGAGGCGGGCCCCTGGAAAAGTTGCTTGTTCTACAGAATCGCCAGTGCTTGCTCCCTCTCTGTGCAAAGCACAACAATAATAAAAGCAAAAACCCCCACAAAGAAACAAAAAACCCAAACCACATGGTAAGTGCCATTGCTTTTGTGCACCTACTCTTTGAGCCTGATGAAGAATCTAAAGTTTATGTCATTTAAAAAGCTGGCTTTCGGAGGTCGCAGGTGGTTCTGAGACCATTTTAGAAGATTTTAGACGTGCAGGCCCTTCTTGGCCGCTCCAGCTCACATACCTTGGTCTGTGGTTTTCAAACAACCACCAACCTTATACACGGTCCACACAATTGTAACCCTCTGCTGGCCGTCTGTGGAGGCTGTGTCTGGGCTGACACTATGGTGTTGGATGAGGGGAAGCTAAAACGAGGCACAGGTTCAAGTTGGCTCTAAAGCACATTTTCGGCATCTGAAACCACCGAATCACCAAAAAACGTCAAATCCTGAGAACTGTATGAAGAGCTTTTTTTTTTTTTTTTTAATGTTTACTAATTTATTTTGAGATAGAGAGGGTGAGGTGGGAAGGGGCAGAAAGAGATGCGGAGAGAGACTCCCAAGCAGGTTCCATGATGTCAGCACCACCCTGACTGGGGGCGCGATCCCACGAACTATGGGATCATGACCTGAACCGAAACAAAGAGTCAGAGGCTTAACCCACTGAGCCACCAGGTGCCCCATGTATGAAGCACTTTAACTGAATGGTGTTTATAAAGCAGAGGATGACCTTGGGGCGGGCGTGGGGGGACCTGGGTTCTGGTATCACTGCAGCCTCTTATTTGCTGTGGCCTCGGGCAAGTCACAGCCTCTAGCTACCTTTACCTTCCTTACCCCTTATTACTACTTTCAACTTCGGTGACTCCATTTTGTACTTAATTGAGGCTTCTTCCCCGAAGGAATTTATAATCTAGTTGGTGATGGAAGACCTACTGTCATCAGCCGACTAGACAATGGAACAAGTGCTGAAAGTCCTTTCATGCCGGAGATCCCGAGGCGCAGAAGTGAGGCGCGGGAGGACATTCCTCGCTGATGCCCGCATGGGGTTTCTGACTAAGACTCACTTCACAGCCTCCACTGGGCTCTTTCTGAGGTAACTATGTTTTGGAGATTATGATTCAGCCAGTGGTTTGTCTAAACCCGTGTCAAAGGGATGCCTGCTAACCTATCATTCCCTGCTCTGAGCCAAGTTCATATGCACAACATTCAAGTACATAAAAACCCAAATACAACTCTACAGTGCGATCCTTTGCTTTACTAAATGATTCGTTATTTTCTAAAGTCTTCATCATGAGTTCCCTGTAAATCGGGACCCTCCAGTGAGCGACAAGCATATTAAGGATCACCCAGATCGAGGTCACACACAGCATTGGTAGAAGAAAGCGCATTTGAGTTAAGGGTCTTCTCAGTGTAATTGTCCTTTTCTTGGATGAGAATGGCCAGTGCTAAAGAAGGAAAATACCTAGAAAAATAAAAGTCTAGAAGCTGCTTGTCGATGTTAGCTACAGTCTCTCCTTGTGAAGAAAATGACGTACATTGTGCGTAACCAAAAATAATTACACATGAAGAATATTCATGTCTTATGGACTCTGGGGTCTGGATCTCCCTATTATTCTTACACATACCACATGTTCCTTCAATGCTGATATTGAATGAAAGTCAACGATAGACTTGTAATAAATGAGTAAGTAGGCAAAGCAGGGAAGATTTGGGGCCTGCTTCCGAGGTGATAATGCTCCGTGAAAGCTCTTGATGCTCTGGTTGTTGCTGCAATATGCAGAAATTTTACACACAGTCAAGCTCGCACGGACCTGCTATTTTCCTAGGAAGGCAGTAGGAGTCGAGCATCAGCGTTCAAGACATCGGCAGAGGGGTGGGGGGAATGGATGGGAGAAAAGAGACATGCTAGCCGATATGCAGACCAGACCACTGATGAGGTTCAAGGTGACAAATCTCCTGCCTGTGACTGACCTAGTAGAGAGATGGATGCCGTCGTGTGGGAAGGACGCTGCAGGCTCATGGCATGAAGGATGGCGGCCTGAGTTCCCTGTCATTCCATGTCCTGGCTTCGATACAGCACATGCTCTTCCCTGATATCCTCAGAAAGATGTGGTATCTCTGCCCACGAAGTCCAGTATCTCCTGATTCATAATGCATGATACAATTTGTCCTTGTGTTTCTGTGTCTTGTTCATTTATATGTCTTGTCTCCCTAAGTGGATGGTCAGCTTTCTTGAGGCAAACTTGTGTACTTCCATTCATTTCCAAATCTCCCAGTATCTTGCACTGAGGAGATAATAAATGTTCACTGAATACATGACTAAATGCATGAAGTATAGGTTTGCTGAAATCCAGGCAGTAATCATGCCCTTGGATCTTGTATGCAGATTCTCAGATCTGATCATCTGCTGAAGTTAATAGAAATGTTGATTCCCTGAACTGTGAACTATGGAATACAAAACTCTGCCAATGACAGAAAACTCTGAAAAAGCCTCTGCTTCTGCTGTTCATGCTTCTAGGCATCCGGTCTGGATGCAACAACCCAAGACTCGAAGTTTGGAGATCTAGTTTGAAATAAGTCAGAGACACTATTATGATTAATACACTGCCTTAGGCAGTCCCCGTGTGTCCTTACTTCTGAAGGGTTCCTAACACTGCAGCCCATTTCTCCTTATTTCAGAAGCCCATCAGAGCATTGTAAGTAGACTGCACACACGCCTCTGCCCAGATTTATACTACTTTACATGTCCCTTTCCAAAAACAAAACAACAAAATAAAACTCCACCAAGTAGCTAAACTATATTCAAATATCCATAGAATTCTATCCATGGCAACAGTCTCAGGCTTTCAGAAATTTGATTTTCAGGCCCCCCCCAAAAATGGACAAAGGAGAAAATTGGCCTTGCTGTCACAAACTTCAGCACCTCTCAAGAACTAATTAAATCTCCTAGGATGCCCTCACCCACACCCTAAGAAATTTGAGGGGTGTGCAAAATCCAAACCCAATTCAACACCATCACAACAAAGCTCTTTACTTCTACACAGCCTCATCTTGGATTTCTTTGTCTCTTTCCCCCTACAGAGTAGTAAATTTTCAAATTCTCCAAAGGTCATGAGTTTGGCAATGGAACAATGGCATCCCGGGAGGGAGTGCCTGGGTGAGGGATTTTGCTGCCCTCTGGGCCATGCGGCGGGGCTGTCGTCTCTCTTGGGAACCACAGATGTCATCGAAGTGGGTGAATGCCGGTCACAGCGCAGGGAAACTCAGTCTCGGGGTGGTGGTGAATGTTGGGTACCTGCCACGCAGGTGGGGAGGCTCAGGACCAGACCTTGTGGCATCGAGGTCTTGTTCCGCTGCGACCGCCCGGGAAGGAAAGTCCTAACCATCCTCCAGGGTTAGGGTGATGAGGTTTCTGCCTGTCTGGAAGTGGAAAAGAGTCATCTCAACCCCCACCCCAGCCAGCTTGGAAATGAAGAAGGGGGAAGGGAAACAGTACTAACTGAACACTTTGTTTCAATGTGCCACTCGCTATGTTGCATGTTTTATATCTAATCTGCACACAGCCCTACAGAGTAGGGATGGATTACCACATTTCAAGACAAAATGAAGTGGCAAACAACTTCCTCAAAATGGCATGGATGCAGGATTCAAACCCAGGCCTTTCTAGTGCTTAAATCCATGTTCTTACCTTATACCATGTCACGTTTCCTTTTTTTTTATATTACATTTATTTATTTTTGAGAGATAGAGAGAGACTGAGCATGAGTGGAGAAAGGGCAGAGAGAGAAGGAGACACAGTATCGGAAGGAGGCTCCAGGCTCTGAGCTGTCAGTACAGAACCCATCATGGGGCTCGACCTCATGAACTGCAAGATCATGACCTGACTGATGCTGAAGTCCAATGCTTAACCAACTGAGCCACCCAGGCGCCCCCTGAAAGCAGTGCATCTTAATCACAATTTTTCTTCCTTATCCATGTGATGTGACACGGATAAAAGCCTGTGTGTGTGATGGTAGGCCGGGTTTCTTCACTGACATGAGCCCACCTGACATAATGCAGATTTGTACGAGCTACTGAACTCACTAGTCTGCGGCCAGACTTGGGGCAAACTTTACATTCCTATATGCATTCTCACAGTGAAACACCCCCTCAAAGTCAGAAAGGAAGGAAAATCACACATTGTTTCAGCATGCGTCTTTTTCTTTTCTTTTTTTTTATTTTGTTTTTAAATATGATGTTTATAGTTTATAGAAGAGATGCTTCTTGTCAGGGCTAAAAATTGAACTCCTTCTGTAGCCTAAAAGGAGCTAATTAAAATGTGACCAGGCAGAGATTACATACTCAGAGGTGTCCCAAAGGCCCCTGGATTCGCAAGGCATGGATAGTCTCTCTCCCCACTGACACTTGTACGAGGTGTTAGATACTTGATACGGAAGTGATTTCCACCCTTCTCCCTCTCTCACTGTTCGGGGCATCCCCGTCAGATCCTAGGCTGACCCTGCACTAAATGAGGTGGCGAGACAGACACATCAAGCCAACGGAACTATCAGAACGTGAGGTCACAGTGCTTATCGGTCCCTGTGAAAATCCCTCCAACCCGGTTTGGTATGATCCGTGTAGCGCCTGAGCCGTGGCCCGCGCTCTCTCCACTCAGAATTCACTTTAAGCTATTATAAGGAAGCCAAAGATAAAACAGCTTCTGCATAATGAAACACTAATCCCCGGAGTGTGACGCCCACGACACAAATGAATGCTAGACAGAAGATAACCAAATGTCTAGACTTATTCATACTTCAGACTGGCACTCGTGGCCGCCTCGGCTTGTAAGCCATCAACCAGTTTAAAAACACACAATGCAACAACAACAATAAGGGGCTAAACGCAGGGGCACCTCTGGGTGTGGGTTCGTTCGTACTTATTTATCTATCCAAACACAGGAATGCCTTCTGAAGCAGATACCAGCTTCCTGAAAATTAGATGCAGTTGGAAGCCTCTGGAAGGGAGACGATGACCTTTGTTCTTTCGTTTCATAAATACACTGGTAGACTGGAATATTTCCTAATGAGCCCCCCCCCCATTTTCCCCTCTGGTTCCTGAAAATTAAGTTAAGAAGATTGCACGATTTAAAGGATCTGTGGATTTGTGTTCAGCACAATGGACTGAACGTCTGGCTATCTGGATTCTAGAATGATAATGCCAGCTACAATTGGCTGAGTATATTATATCTCACGCATTACACTGGGAGCCCAGAACGTGACCTCATTTCATTTTATAACAGCTCTCTATGGTACCCATTCTCCTACCGAGGATACCAACTGTGTCCTGGCAAATTACCTGATGCCTTGGTTTCTCCAACAGAAATCATAATTTTAAAACAGGAAGGCTCAAATAAAATAAAGTGATGGCCAATTAATTAATATTAAGCAGCAAGACAACAGCTGCTCTATGTGTATATGATTCTAATGTAAGTGATTCATTTTTCTTTCATGGCTTTGTCAAGGTATCTCTTAAGACATAATTTCTAATAAAAGTAAAAACGGAATCCAAATTCCTAAGATCACTCTGGCAGAAGTTCGATATTGCTATGGAAGGCTTTATTCATTTTCCCAATGGAATGCACTGATTCCTGCAAAGGAGGGGGCGGGGCTTTAATAGGTACATTTCATTATGCTGCTGAAAAAGTGACCCATGATTGACTCTTGCCCGAGTCTCGAGTCCCCTGCTCCAGCCTTGGGAAAGAGCTAGACCACCGCAGGTGACACCTTTGACGTACCTTTGCCTGTTTAATGAAGATGAGGTAAGTTCAGTAACATTTTTCTTAATGAAAAAAACAATAACCAAAAAACCTTAGTTACTGCCAAGAAGTGTCCAAACTTTATCTGTTCTGCTGTTATCTAGAGCTTTTGTTTCTGGAACAAAATGGATTCTGAGAGTCCCCTTCCCTCCGATCTCCTCTAGAAGCAAGAATTCTCTAAAGGCTGGACAGAGAAGAAGGAAAAATTTTGAATCATTTTTTTCCCCTCCCGTCAAGTGAGCGCAAAGACAATCATGCATGGCGAGGGCAAACACGGCCAGCCACTACATTACAAGTTACATTACATTACAAGTCAGTAATGTAAACAGGATGGAAGGTAAAATGTTTAATTTATCCACAAGAAAGAATATCAGGTTTTCCTGGTCATCCATTTCGCCTGCAATAAATTGTCATTATCCAGATCCTATAGAGTAGGGTGTATGGATTGAAAAACAAAATTTTGTCCATATTTATATGGCTGTGAGTACCCAGAGTAACACAACTTATTTTCTTAGAAGGATCCCGTAATTGGGATCGAATTAAGGTAAAATGATGTCCACCCAGAATGATCTACATTAGAGAGATGTCACATTACACATCTACTTTCCTCTGTACCCTCTGCATGGCCCTTGATAGACAAAGTTTTGCTATAACCATGGAGCATACAACAGGCCAATCTGTAAGCAATAGGAGGAATGACTACATTACAGGGCTGTCGTGGGGATTTAATGAGAATGCATGAAAAGCACTTAGAATAGTTCCTGGTACATCTTAAGTATTCTGTAAATGCCAATGATGGTTCTTATTCCTTTCAGTACCTAGAATTCTATTTAACAGAGAGATGTTTTCTCAAGGTATCTCCAACACACTAAGTTTTAAAATAATCTCACCACATACAGTATCTCAGATCCCTCTGAATCCCACCCCATTTTCAACCTATTTCTTCCATGGTTCCCATCTCTTTCTCTTTGTGTTATGGCCATGTCTGCATTCCTCCAGTAGACCTTTAGTTTTTGGAAAGTAGAAACCCTATTTCATTCATCATTGCATACTCTGTAGACCGTGGCTTACCCCCTTGCATAGTATAGGCTTTGAACAAGTTTTGATTGAACAAACAAATGAATACAGGAGTGAACAAATAAACACATGTTGGAAAAAATCCAATAGACACTTACCCTGTCGATATTTTAATCTTTTTGTCAACTTCCTCTAATATGAACATATAGTGTTCCTTTCATAAGCCTGAAATGGTTAATTCTCTAGAATGTACTTAAAAAAAACCAAACAGTTGACTATTTAAAGGAAAACATCCATCCTCTCTTGGTTGAATTGATACTAATACTAGTGGTTGCGTCCGCAGTTTGCTTCTTAGATAACATTTCTGGGACTTTTGGAAGGTTTTTGTCACAAAGGCAAGACAAACACCAATCATTTCTAAGCCACGGTCCTTAAGGGAAATCAGAATGATAAAGCACTTGATTATATATCTCTTAAATAAATAAAAGGAGTTACAACTTTTTTTTAAGTGGCCTTCCCTGTTTTTCAGTTTATGAATACCACATCTAGCTACCGAACAATTGATGCCATTTGGGTTCAAAGAACAAAGCCATGACTCTGCCTGAAAGAAGGCTAATCATACATTATCAACATCTTACACTTATAGGATATTACCACTCCGTGCAACAGTACTCAGAGAACTAAGTCTAATAAATAAGTGGATGTTCAGCAGGACAATAGAGTCAAACTCCATTACTGAATGGTACACTGGCAATGATGATCAATCCAAAGCAAATTATACCCAGTAACAATTTACACAAATGTATACTTTTTGACAACTTACAGACTGCTATGGAAGGACAGGACTACATCAATCTAGCATGGAATAATGATTTGCAGCAACCGATTGGGGACTTCTAAATTTTAGCTCATTATCCAGAAGAGACAAGTGTGAGCAAAATGGGACATCTATGTTTAGAATATGATTCTCTAGTTTCCACCTGCTCCTACCCTAATTCATCCTTTATGACATGGTTCAAAAAATCAACTTCTCAGAAGTCCTTCATGTCAACTCCATCTTTAACCTCAATGCTCTTGAGGTTAAAAACTAGGTGAAGGAAGGAAGGAAGGAAGGAAGGAAGGCAGGGAGGGAGGGAGGGAGGGAGGGAGGGAGGGAGGGAGGGAGGAGGGAAGGAAGGAGGGAAGGAAGGAAGGAAGGAAGGAAGGAGGGAAGGAAGGAAGGAAGGAAAACATGGAGAAGTGAGCTAGGGTGAGCCAGGGTGATTAATGGGAGCATGCGCTGAATTGTTCTGGTTCAACAAAGATTCAGAAGTGAACACTGTAACAGAGTTATGAAAAGATATTAGGCACAGGTACTCAAATGTTCATTAAATGGAAGAATTAATGAAGAATTCTTCCTGTGTTAACTGTTTATGTCTAGAAGACACACTTTCTCAAATCGTTTTCATTGTCAAAGCAGATATTGTTCTCTTGTGCTATTATCTGCTTCCTCTAAACTATGAATCCCTGGATCCTCGTAAAAAGTTTTTGTTTTAGCACAGAAATGGATTTTTTTGGCCATTCTAAGCAGTCGTTCTTTGCCCAGGCACACGAACCACCCACGCCCACCCCTGAAAAAGCACAGTGGCTTTCAGAAATGCTTGGCCTTTGGAATAAAGTAGAATGTGCAGAAATCCACTGTGATACATGACACGGCATAAATCAAATCAAAGAAGAAACAAACAGAGAAGCATGGATTGTTAGTGAGATTAGACAGCCCGACCATGCGATGCTCAGGATAAAATTGTAGGTGCTCATGGTAACGCTCTCGCGTCAAGGATATAACAAAATTCTATTGGTTCCTTAGACAGAGAGAATGAGTTTGATGTGGACCGAAGTCATGGTGTGGAGTTTTGCCCACATGTTGTTATTTCAGGAGATGCTGGGGGGTAGAATTTACCACTCGGCAGCTGTGTGGGAACCTCATGTTTGCCCCCCCCCCGGGACTTTATTCCTGATATGCCCACAGATGATTCACTGGGTAGCCCTCACTGGACCAGCTCCGCCATTTACCAGCTGTGATTTTGTTTAAGTGATGCCACTTCCCACCCAAAGCATCCGCTTCCTCTTCTATTGAATGAGGATAATAAGAGTACATATGCCTCACAATTGTCATGAGATTCTGATGAGCTGGTGCACAGAGCTGTTTTAGCGTGGTGCTTGGCACATAGTGCTGTGCCAATAAATGTTATCTATTACAATCATTGTTGCAATTCGTAACCAAGCCGATCCTTATGAGCATTCTATTACTATCCACTCGTTTGCCAATTAGTTATCCAGTTTTATATTTTATGTTTTTAAAAGTAATATTTGGGGGTGCCTGGGTGGCTCAGTTGGTTAAGCCTCCGACTTCAGCTCAGGTCATGATCTCACGTTTGTGAGTTCAAGCCCCACATCGGGCTCTGTGCTGACCGCTCAGAGCCTAGAGCCTGTCTTTAGATTCTGTGTCTCCCTCTCTCTCTGCCCCTCCCCCTTTCACGTTCTGTCTCTCCCTGTCTCAAAAATAAATAAAACATTAAATACATTTTTTAAAAGTAATATTCAGAATGAATGTTCGAAGATGCCCACACGGCTTGCCATAACAAGGACCTCTCTCCTCCCTTGTCGGGTGCCCGTGCTGTGGACAAGAGGTGCCATCCTCAGAAGGTGTGAGACCCAGGCTGGACCACATTCTATGCTTTCCCTTAAAGAGATCAGCAGATAGGAGCTTCTGGGTGGCTCAGTCGGTTGAGTGTCTGACCTCAGTCAGGTCATGATTTCGTGGTTTGTAAATTCAAGCCCCACACGGGGCTCTGTGCTGACAGCTTGGAGCCTGGAGCCTGCTTTGGATTCTGTGTCTCCCTCTCTCTCTGCCCCTCCCCTGCTTGTGCACGTGCGTGCTCTCTCTTTCAAAATAAATAGTAAAAACAAAAAGAAATCAGCAAATATGACCACAAAGGGTGCAAGAGGAGCCTTGAGAAAAAAGGGATATGGGGGAAACACGGCTGGATGTGTGTGTGTGCAGCTGGCAGTGTCTACTGATGAGGTCCAGGAGCAAATGAGGTTAGGCTGGGAGGGAGAATGAGCCGGAGACACAGTGGAAGGAATCTCGGGGCTTTCTGCCAGCATCTGGCAAAGTCCACATCTCCGCTCTGATCCCCCGCCGCCCCCCCCTCCCAGGAGAGGGCAGTGGAAGGGTGCAAGAGAGCTTGAAAGAGTGAGCCCTCATTCTTTGGCCTTGTTGGCCATGATCAGAGGGCATTTACTTCCGGTGCAGAGAGATATAAGGATCAAGGATGGTTTGGGGGGCACATTTTATACAACGTATATACACACACCACACTGCTGTCTTGGAGCACAGAGCCCGCAAATATTCTACTGCAACGTGAGAGTGCCCTCAAAATGATAGAAAGCCACCCGCTAATGCCAATTATGTAGATCCCCACGAAATAATGTGAACTGAATGGAAATGACAACGGCACTGATGGTCCCCATAAACACGGAGTTGGAGTGCTCTCTGCTGAATTTTACTTCTGTGGCATGCAGGCGGCTACCGATACGGTGGTATGACTTTCACCGTCTCTAGGGATCTCCAAACAAATGAGCCATCTTGTAAGCCAGTCCCAGAATGTCAGCATCCTAAATAAATCTCAAAATGCATGTACCATATGTATCACCTAAGAGATTGAAGATGGGGGAGGGGAATGATTCGAAACACATGCATGTTTCTATTTCGCAATAGCTCAGCTATTAGACTGATCTGGGGTCCAGTTGATGCTTGGACAACGTAGGGGGTTAAGGGGCCCAATCCCACGCCACTCCACCGTTGAAAATCCACATGTAACTTTCACTCCCTCAGAACTTAACTACAAAGAGCTTACTGTGGGCCAGATGGAAGCTTCACTATTAACACGGTCAATTAACACATATTTCATATGTACTGTATGCACTATATACTGTATTCTGACAGTACAGTTAGCTAGAGAAAAGCAAATGTTAAGAAAAGCATTAGGAAGAGAAAATACATTTAGAGTGCTACACTGTATTTACTGAAGAAGATTCAGGTATAAATGGATCCGTGTTGTTGAAGGGGTAACTGTTTTAGGAAGACTCTCCTAGAAACTGCGTCGGTGTCCTGAGAAAGTCTGGGCAGCATGCATACAGGTGGCCAGCCATAAATGATCTTGTTACTCTGCCCCAAAGAGATAAAACGCAGACCCGAACAATCCGCAGTGAGTCGTGCCCTGGGGCGGACTCATTTGTATTCACCGTGACGGGTCGTTACTCTCAGACCTGAAGTAATTATTAGAAAGTGAGAAAACAGACATTACTTTTGGGAAGCTGGGACATGGCTTTATATTCTAAGTCGCCACCAGATAGAATGACCCATAAAAATAACGTGGAAGGCTATTACTTTACAACCAGAGCATATAAAATCTAACAGTTACAGGCTGTGCCCGTCATGTGCATTTTAATTAAAGATTTAAACTGCTAAGAGACAAAAACTGAACACATGTACATAATCCATCTAATTTTGCATAATTTCTCATTAGCTGCATAGCTGCCCATCCCCGTGTCTGACCCCGATTTACACGTGACGTGTGCTCATTTCCCAGCTGGGCGTGTAAAAACCACTCTCGCTGGGCAGGACGGTTACTACGCTTCCCTGCCAACGCGCACGGGAAACCAGAAGGTTCCCAGGTGGAGTTCGGGGACAGCACATTAGGATAGTGGACCACTTGGTATTTATTTATTTACAAGGCTCATCCAATTCAAGCGGCCAGGGGAATGTAAGCTTCCTGGCCTTCTTGTTTTAGGTTTGTATCTAATATGATGGGGAAGGGCATTGGTTCCCATCCCCTGAAGGGAGAGATTAGTCATACCCAAACGAAGACGGCACGCATCACCCACATAACAACCAGCGGGGTCATTTTAGCATTAGCAAGGGCATAGCAGAAAAGAAAGAGAGCGGCACCTGGGTGGCTCAGTCGGTTAAGCGTCTGACTTCGGCTCAGGTCATGATCTCACAGTTCATGGGTTCAAGTCCTGCATCAGGTTCTGTGCTCAAAGCTCAGAGCCTGGAGCCTATTTCAGATTCTGTATCTCCCTCCCTCTCTCTCTGCCCCTCCTCCACTCGTGCTCTGTCTCTCTCTGTCTCAAAAATAAATAAAACTATAAAAATTTTTTTTTAAAAGAAAAAGAAACAAAATCACTTTTTGCACTAACAGTTACATTTGCCCATTCCTCCTGGGATAAACCAGAAGTAAAATATGTAAATTTTAAATAACAGATACAGAAGACTCTGAGATTATGAGGTGGAAAGGGATGTATCAGACTTCCTGGGTTTGAGTCTTTTTTTTTCTTCTAAAAAGTCATTTTTCAAGATGTATTTTGAGGGGCCCCTGGGTGGCTCAGTCGGTTAAGGTCTGACTCTTGGTTTCGGCTCATGTCATGATCTCAGGGTTCATGAGTTTGAGCCCAACTTCAGGCTCTGTACTCATGGTGCAGAGCCTCTTTAGAATTCTCTCTCCCACTCTCTCTGCCCCTTCCCTGCTCTCTCTCTCAAAATAAATAAACAAACTTAAAAAATGTATTTTGAACATAAACAGCAGGCTGCCTCCTGTATGCTCAGGTTAGAATTATGTGATAAAGTGATACACAGTCCCCAGGGTGAGGGCAAGGTCAGACACACGCGCATGTGGTGGAGGAGTGGGTGTGCACACGTAGGCTCACACTCCTACAGACCAAGTAGGCAGTAATCGAGTCAACCGCCACTATGACAAGTCAAAATCAGCCACAGTCAAGTTCCAAACTGATGATTTTCTATGGAGATAAGTAGTGGAAAAAATGCAATTTAGCCAAGATGCACCTTTAAGCTCATTTCATGGCCTTTGCCCATGTATTTCTTCTAATGGTATAATTTTGGCACCTGTTGCAAGCTGAAATGAGATATTCATCTTCTGGAACACATAACCATTTTTTTTGCCTTGGTATACAAACAACCACGGCTAAATCATATCCCTACTTATTCCAAGTTGGAGCAGAACTACCTCCGTTTTTCGCCTACGGCTCTCCTTGGGGAGGGCCACACGTTTGCAGGGTCCAGACAGAGAGGGTAGACGCTGCATCGAGAAACATCGGACACTCACGTCCTTTGGCAACGTGCATGCTGAGCAAATGTTTCTGCTGACACGGAGGCTGTGGCGGGTGGGCGAGAGGGAGCCATGCGTGGTCTTCTCCACCCACCTGGTGCCACCATGTAGCTCGCGTCACTACCTGGTGGCTCCAGGGCACCCTCCTCTTCCAGTACCTTCCAAATCTTTGCCGGAAAACACTGGACAGTTCTTTAGGGACGTTTAGTGATGTTCTTCCTCTTCGACTTGCAAAGCTCCCCATTTCTTGGAAACACTTGACAGAGAAGGGTTCTGAGTGTCTGTAATCCTGGCAAGGAGCATCCGTGAGTCCTGTTCCTTCTCTAGAGTGAACTCTCACTAGTAAACCCAGGGACGGAGGCAAAAGAGGCCCCACCGGTCATGGAGCAAAGAAAACATGGAATCCATCCAACCAGCTGCCCTTGTGTCCTTCATTATAAGACCCGCTGTGACTCCTCTTCCTTCAGGAGAGCCTCCCCAGGGGGGCAAATGCTACCCACAAAGAACACATGGCAACAGTAGTTGCAAGGGAGAGATGTTTCTTTGATGTGCATCACCTCTGTCCCCTCAATTTTTCTGACTGGGACCAATGAGATCTAATTTCAGTTCTTTCATTTTTTCGCAAGTCAGAGGTTTCGGACATGTTAAAGGTTCACTATTGAAAAAAAAATTATTTCCAGGAAGGTACTTTAAAGAAAAAGTATGGTCTTAGCAATCTTGAAGTTCATAATACAGTATTGATTGATTATGTAACCACTATGCCGTGCGATGGGTCTCTAGAACTTATTTATCTACTAGTAGTTCCAAGGTTGGATCCTTCAACAACACCTCCCTAGTCCTCCTCCTCCAGCCCTTGGTAATCACCATTCTACTCTCCGTAGGCCCTAAATGTTCTCATTACACAGAGAAGAAATGATAATTATGTGAGGCGATAGAGGTGTTAGCTAATTATGGTGGGAATCAGACTGCCAAATGTAAGTGTATCAAATCAACACATCCTATTGCAAAATGTAAATGTATCAAATGCACCTTGAACTTGCATGATGCTATGTGTACAATTGTATCTCAGTAAAAAAGAAGAATATTGTCTTATGACATGTGATCTGATTCAGGTGATGAATTTTGGAGAGGGAACTCTAAAATTAGTTTTTTGTAAGTTTTTTAAAAATGTTTATTTACTTTTGAAAGAGAGAGAGAGAGAGAGAGAGACAAACAGACAGACAAAGGGTGAGCAGGGGAGAGGCAGAGAGGGAGACACAGAATCCAAAGGAGGCTCCAGGCTCTGAGCTGTCAGCACAGAGCCCAATGTGGAGTTTGAAACCATGAACCATGAGATCATGACCTGAGATGAAGTTGGATGCTTCACTGACTGAGCCACTAGGTACCCTAAAATTCATTTTTAATGAAGGGACATTTTAGTGATAGGGCTGAGGGATGGAGAGAATCCTTATCACACACCAATCTCTGAATAACATTTTATTTGTTAATCAACAAGTCTGAAAGCTGAAATGCTATCTCTGATCTGTTACTGTTCAAATATGATCTTGACACCACGGCAATTTCTCCTACAAGCTGAATCAGAGCTATGGATTAAAATGAAGACAGGCAAGAAACACATGAGTGTGTGTGTGTGTGTGTGTGTGTGTGTGTGTGTGTGAAAGTGTGTAGGGGTGGGCTGCACACACAACTGTTCAGTCATCTGCAGCCATCTGGATAACCATAGTTGACTTTTCAGCCTTGTTGGGAGCCTGACTTTACTGACCGTCCCTTTCCAGCTAACCCCAGTGGCACTGGCCAACCTTGCCTATTCAGTATCGATATGGAGCTGACTTATTTCCAGGCTTTGCTCATTGTTCCAGGTACAGGGGCAAACCAGCCCATGCGCCACAACCAACTAGCTATTCCATGAAGAATGAACTGGAATCCTCCATGTTTTCCTTACCTACTGCCCCAGTTAGAAGGTGCTCAGAAGAATGATCACAGAAGCCTCTGGAGGATCTCCCTGGGGATGGCCTTATGAAAGGGAATCAGCTGGGATCTCTGAACGGATTAGGAGTCAAGGTGAAGAGGGAAAGGGAGACGTGTTCTAAGGGTGGTAGGCGTGTGGGTGCTCTGTGACTCCCTTAAGGAGCCATTCAGAACCTTCAAGACAATTCTTCAACTGGAGCAGCCCCACTGTTGGTGCTACATCTCCTCTGAGGACTTTCCAGGACCATCTGATGGGGCAGGTCTGGGTTGGCGGCTCCCCATTATACTGTGCACCCAGAGCCTCCTATGAACGCGGATCTCCAGATGCCTCTGCAGACTCTAAGACTCTGCCCATTACGTACCAAAGTAATCAACCCAACGCAGAACAATCTCCTCGCTACTGCCTTTCTTCATCTAAAATGCTGCAAATCTCCTAATTCTTTCATATTTTAAAGATGCTTGATTTCAGGATTTCAGGGACTGGAGCCAAACCAAATACCCCCACATGCTTTCTGTCTTAGGACATTGCCATGCCCACAAACTTCACCTTCAGGGCAAAGGAGAGCTCGCTTTGCCTCACTGGGCCAACCTGCCCATCAAAAGTCACCCAAAAGGGACCTGCATTCCTCACTCAAGTGTGTCTGTCCAAAATGCCTTTTGGTAAAGCAGCATTTTACCAGTGTCTACCCCTTTAATTTACTGTCTAGAAATGTTCTGAACATATTACAGTAGACAAAGTCGAATTATCGGTCCAGCTTACCCAGTGGTGAGCCGCAGAAAAGTATAGTTCACACCTCTTAGATGCTACAGATTCTACATACCTTCTTAAGAATCCTGCAGATCTTTCCTTCTCCTTCCAGATTTCAGATGTTTTTATAAAACCTTTCCATTGTAAAATGGGCCCCTTAAGCTTGAGTATGGACATTTTGCTTGTAAATCCCAAGAGTTTATTATTAGATTTACGTCATGGTTCTCACACTATCCACTCTACTTGTGTTACTCACTTCTCAAAGTTTAGGAATGAGAAGTCATGTGGGAGAGGTGTCAGGACTGAGACACTGGTCCCCCATGTGCCCATCACAGGCTCCCTTGTTCAACCACAAAGATGGCAGCCACGTCACAGGTCGTGGTCCATGTCCCACTGGTAGTTTGCCAGGGAGTGATGGCCCCGTGTTCCAGAACGAAGGGAGAGTGTTCACCATCTCGGCACGGTGACATTACAGTTAGATTTCCGAGCTAGCCTCAGATGCTCACAGACCGCTATTAACCATGGTCTGCCACAAGCATATGGGGAAAGCCAGGCTGGAGCAGATCACAAGGGAAGACTCAATGGCATATTTTCCCACAACACTGCTACAGTAGCATAGCTTAGAGAGGGTGAGAGGCAAGGCTTTCATCCGCTATTTCATTCTGGAAGGAAGATCATTTGGGGGGAAATCTGAAAAACCTTGTGAGGACAGAAGGCAACACTGCTTTCAAGTCATAAGTAATGAGCCGTTTGGTGGGAAGGAAGTTGATTCTGTCATTCATTCTGACAGGGCTTCAGAGAAAAGGAGAAGGCTGAGGCTGGGCGGGTGGGGGGACTTGCTGGGGAGGCGGAGAGAGAGGACAGAAGGGTGAAGCCAGCCAGGCAAATGAGAATGAGAAATTGCAATTATGGACCTTATGGAGAAGCTGCTGGTAAGCCACCCTGGCCAAAGGAAAATGTGGATTGGACCCATTTGGGAGGGAAACAGACAGGCCTTCTGGAAGCAGATGGATGACAAATCTCTGGGCGGAGGCTGTGTTGTTCATGTGTGAAGTGGTCTTCGCCAAAGAGTAAAAGTGCCAAGCCGTGTATGTAAGCAGGAGCCACCTGGCCTTCGTGTGGTGGTGGAGTGGTGTGTGTGTGTGTGTGTGTGTGTGTGTGTGTGTGTGTGTGTGTGTGTGTGTAGGATGGCCAGACTTTGGCAACAAAACCTCTAGCTGAAAACTCCAGACCATTAAACTAAGTGGGTCTTCATTTGTGTACCTACCCCCCCTTCTCTCTCTCTCTCTCTCTCCCCTTTACATTGTTTTTAATGTTTATTTATTTTTGAGAGAGAGAGAGAGAGAATGAATCAGGGAAGGGCAGAGAAAGAGGGAGACACAGAATCCGAAGCAGGCTCCAGGCTCTGAGCTGCTGTCAGCACAGAGCCTGACACAGGGCTCAAACTCACGAACTGTGAGATCATGACCTGAGCCGAAGTTGGACGCTCAACTGACTGAGCCATCCAGGCTCCCCTCTTTCTCCTTTTTTCTTTCTGGCTTCCCTCTCCCTCCATCCTGCACTCTCCTCTTGCTTTAACTCTCCTCTGCTTCTGCGTGTATCTTGTCTCATGAAACCATAACATTAAGAAAAAAACCCAATAGTAAAAAATCCAATTCAAGGCAGTATTCCAATTGAGTAGAAATAATCTGCCTGCAAAGGACAGAGTCAGAACCAGCCCCTCTACATCTTCACCTGAAGCCCCCTCCCTGCCCCCAGAGTCTATTTTCATGGACTGGGTTTCGGGGGGGGCGGGGAAGGAAGAACCCGGGTGGGGATTTTGGTAGAAGTGGATGGTCCAGGTCCAGAGGTGGCCTCTGATGGGCGCCATGCTGTCTCCAGGGCAGATAAGATAGACGTTCCTCAACAGCATTTCTCCCCCTCGGTGCTACTGACATTTTGTACTGGCTAATTCTGCTGTGGGCGGGGAGGGGGGGTGCCCTATGCATGATGGATGTCGTGGGGGGTGAACTCAGAATGACTGAGTAAACTTTATGGGGGGTGAACTGGTTCCAAGGGGAAAGCTACTTTCCTGTTTCTTGCATGAAGGTTAAACAGAAACACACACACACACACACACACACACACACACACACAAGCACTCAAAAACACAGTCTCACACGTCTGATATTATTACAAAGGCTCTAAGCAAAGGTTGCCTTTTTTTCATACTGTCTTCTACCTGATCTGCTGTGAATGCATCTAAAGCATGAGCCAGAGCATTGAGGGCTCCAGTTTTCAAGTGACCTTAACTGCCTCCAGTATTTAGGGCATTTGGCCCCAGAAGCTTGGATGGAAACATTTAGGCAGGATACAACTCCCGTTCTTTCATTCAGCTTCTGCAAAATAATGTTGCATACATATGCATGCCTTATAATCGGGCTCTGCTAACTGTCTGCACCCGAAAGAGAAAGCAGACGCATGGAGACGATTGAAAATGTATTCCACAGGGCTCTGAGGTTGTTTTGAAAGACTCTTGATTCCTCACAGATTTTCAGTGACTAGAGGGATGAGGCTGTAGGAGTGGAGGTTTGCGGCGCTCTGAATTATTTAGCTGACTCAAATGAACAGATTTCACGTTGCTCAATGTACCTGATACTGACATTGCTGTTGATGGATCGGGTCTTTTCTATGTGTAATGTACAGTGAGAGCACGCGGGTGTAAACAAGACACAGCCCGTATCCGCCCCTCCCCAATATGCTCTTAAATGCTTACACACCGTTGTAAGAGCTGGGCTTCCATTCAAGCCCACCACAAGCTCGTGAGGTAGCTATTCTTCAGCCACATTTGCAAGGGAGGAAACTCGATGGAGAAGGGAAGTATGTAGCCCAATTAGAGTGCTAGTGGCTGGCAGAGGGCGGACTTGAACTCAGGCAGCGAACTGGCATGCTGGGCTGCCCGTTTCTGCTCTGACAGTTCCACAGCTAACTACCCTGTCAGGCAGGCAGGGCTAAGTGTTATAAATAGCAAAGAAGTATATAAAAAATAAACGGGAATCTGGTAACGCAAAGGAGGGACAGGCTGGCTTTGCGGTTAGACAGGATTGTGGCGCAGACAGGTGGGGGGGGGTTGAACTATGACGGCGGGTGGGGGACTCGACGGGCTGGGTCGGAATGAAGGGGAACAGGGATGTGAATGTGTAGGGAATGCTGGCATCACGATGGGAGTTAGGTGTGGCTGGAACACGGGGTGCCGATGGGGAGCAGAGGGAAGGAAGGCTGGGGAGGCTGACAGACATCATCTTGCTTACCAGTCACTGCACCTGCTTCCTCCTCACCATGTGCGGAGAGCTAAGGGCACCTGCGGAGCTGTGGGTATGGGGGCCTCTCTCCCTAAGAGCCCTAGATGTAAACTCCGCCCTATTACCTTTTCCCCATAAAGAGACATCTCATCTTGTAAATTCCTTTTTCTTGACTGGACAGACCCCACGCCTCTCACTGGCACTGCCCAACACGCAAAGAATGTTGACAGCAGGTGCTCAAGAGATGCTGTGAGCCCTTTTAGCAGAAAAAAATAACAGCGTCAGAATTTCTCTTAGGACAGGACCCGAGTTTGACAGTTTTAGTCCCATGTGATCCATGTAAGAACCACAAGCAGGTGTTACCATCTCCCCTGGACAGATGGAGAAACAGAGGCAGGGGCAGCTAAGTGCATCCTTTCCCAAGATCACCCAGTAAGACAGAGTACCAAGGGAAGCCCACACCTAGGTCTTCGATTCCTACTGGAGGCTAACTGTAGACGGATCGGGGGTAAGGGGGATATCTGCCCACCCCGACAGTTCCAAATGTGAGCCACCAAATCCCCTGCGCTTCGCATTTCATCTTCCAGGTCACAGCAACTATTGGAATTAAGCTATAGAGTTAGTTCAACATCAATCAAAAAGGAGAGAGAAGGAAGAAAGGAAGGAAGCAAGCTAGGAAGCAAGGAAGGAAGGAAAGAAGGGAGGGAAGAAGGGGCGGAAGGAGGGAGGCGGAGGGAGAAAGGGAAGAAGGAAAGAGGGGAGGAAGGAAGGAAGGAAAGAACAAAACAGGAAAAGGCCTTGAGTTATTGAGAGCCCAGCCCATGGTCCGTGAAGCTGACAGTTATTATGCGTAATTAACACAAAGCAAGGTTCTGTATACACACTATCTCCAGACATGTTTTTGAAACAAGGGCTTTGCCTTTTACCACCAAATAATTTGTCTTGTTGTATGTTGTTACTTACACAGATGTTCCACAATTTTTTGCATATGGCTCAGCCAAAGAAAGCTTTTTCCTCTTCCATTTTTGGGAAAGATGCAATTGCTTGTGTGAGGGAGAGGAGAATGTCTAGTTTTTACATAATTTCTATGGCAATGATGGGTTGGGGGTGGGTAGGGTGTGTGTTGTGTGTGCGTGTGTGTGTGCATATGCACATGTGTGTTGTGGGGTGTGTGTGTGTAGTAGCAAGATTCTCCACCCAAACCTGCAATTGCATTTTATCGGACACTCTTGACTAAGCCATTCATACAGGATTGGGGGGTACTGTGCACATCCAAGGTTAATGGCATTTGCTGGGATAACACAGTCTCAAAAGCCTCTCTAAAAAGGGCCTGGATATTTACAGAAGAAAAAAGAGGCGGGAGAGATGTGACTACATGGGAGAATTTTTCTCTTTCTTGGCAGCCTTCACAACGGAACACATCCGAGCCGCCCATGTTTCCGTGCCGGCCCTCTGCGCCGTCCGGTATGCACATATACGGTATCAGAGGACAGCTCTGCCTGGCGCTTTCTCGGGAAGGAGGGTCTGCGGATGTGGTTTATTTTCAGGGGGTGGTGGGGGGTGCAGATATCAGAGGGGGGTGAGATGAAATCCAAGGATCCTGGGGTTTCCACAATAGAGAAACCCAACAAGCTGAAGGGGGGGGGGCGAGGGGCAGATTTAAAAGAAATATACATTTTCTCTTTTACTGCAATACCACCAATTGAGAGAACATTCTACTGGGGGGGATGTCTGCCAACGACTTCTAATTCAGTTTGTTCCACACATTTTATTTTTAAACCCAAGTGCAGATTTTATTCCTGGAATGTTATAGAATTGGTGTGGGCAGAAATGGGCAAATTTACTTCAGAGGTGTTTTATAACAACTTGGAAAAGACCCTCTAAGATCCTCCAAGTACATTTCAGGGGCGAATTTCATTTCCTCTCTCTTCTTCAGAAAGCTACTCTGATTTTTTTTAAAGTTGCATTTTACAAAGGAAAACATGGTGATGATTTTGAAAGTGTTTCCAGATAATGGTACTATTAGGTATTTACTATAAGCGATGCACTTTGAAGACGGTTTGCATACTGTCTCTCGTTTAATCTCACAGCTACCTCATTATACCTCTTTATGGGTGAGAAACCCAGGGAGGCAGGGATGCCCGAGCTGAGTTCAAATCCTGGTCCTGACAATACCCAAATCCTTCTTAGCCCTATGCAAGTGTGTTTCCATATATCAATGTCTGACACCATGTACTATTAATCAGGCTATTTTTCCTACAGGATAGTGGCAAAAGGAGACTCCCTAGCCTGCTTTTCTGATGAGAGACCGTGATGCAGTCTAAGGAGTCCTGGGCAGGAGTTTTGGGGTGGGTGTGATGGTATCAGGAGAGTGGCAGAGTTGGTGAGTGAGTGAGTGTATGTGTGTGTGTGTGTGTGTGTGTGTGTGTGTACATACAACATATACTTTGAAATGCCATAGCATCAGTGCCAAAAATTGCTCGTCCTACCTTGGCAACATTAAAGACCGATAGGATGTCCCTCCCAACACCCCCTCCCACCCCCAGCCTCCAAAAGTATTTACTTCAAAAATCGATTTCCTCTGTCACTATTTATCGTCACATTTTGCTCAGTGGTTCTGAGAAACCACATGGAAAATCACAATGTTACACTTGTTAAATTGACCCTGCAGGGCTCTACCACGAGTCCATGCATCATCCCAAGAGGTAAAAAGGCAAGTCTGCCAGGCTCATGCTGAGAATATCATCATGAAACCAACAAGGATATGCAAATCTGTCTGTTCTATAGCTCATTTGCATAGTTTTTCATTGGTTTTGTAGAACCTCTATACTAAATGTCAATTTCCTTTTCTTTCCTAAAGCTTATTAGCTGTGTGTGATGTTTACAGCTTGAAGACCAAACAGAGTTAATAGGTAAAACATTTAAACGATATAATTAAAAAGCATGTGAGGAAGAGAAGAAAAAAGAGGCTCTGATGTAGATCAAACGCACAGATATACTTGTGCTGTTAAAATATGCTTTCCAAGTTTGGAAGATGCAGAAGCTTCATGCATGTCTGTGCGTGCATAAGCACCACCACAAAATTTGCTTAACCTATTTTTTTCTGCAACGATCTAGAAAAAGCCGAGAGATGTGCTTACAAACTACTAAGGGCTTGAACCTAGTTGCTGAGTACACATTTTACTCACAACGGAATCTGAATGGAAGTCTGCCAACGTCTGGGCCGACATTCAAACCTTCTGGGTTTCCATGTATTCCAATCTCTCAAAAATAATGTTTTAAAACTCTCTGGATATTTTCTGAGGTGCTACAGAGCTAAGTCCTCACCTCTCGGTTCAGAGTAACATACAACAATCACATTCCGCTCTGAAGATGTGCAAGGGCCTTTCGCTATGCAGCATCCAGCTTCATCCACAGCATCGATACAACAAACAGGTGGTGGGTTTGGAGCCCAATGATTTTCCTCTGTGCATCAGATTTGGGGACTGGGTGAAAAAGGCAGGTCTGGAGAGATCTTGGACACATCTATAAAGATTGATAGAATAATTACCTACACGGGAGGCAAAGTCTTATTTTATTTTTTGGATTTCATGTGGCAGCTGAATGCTGTACCTACTGTCATTAGTCATTAGTTCATAATCGCTCTGCCAAAAGGTAATTGGTAATCCGCACCTTTAGAATGCTTCTTCATCTGCGACTTTAATACAATTAGCGGATACACCAAGTTTTGCAAGGACTGTAGGGGAAACAGCTCTGCAATATCAAATTAAATTTTATATTTGGCTTTAAGGAAGCAAAGGAAAACCAAATGTTCTTAGGAGATCTTAGAGGTGGTAACTACTATGACCTGTGGCTACACACAGAGAGGGACGTTTTTCCAGGTTAAGCATCTTATGGCCACACGGAGCCCAAGTAAGGCTGACATAAAACACCCTTGTCAGGTTTTAGCACCTTTGGGGCCACAGATGCATTTATGTCTTGATGGAATTCGGGTGTGCAGCTCCTTATTGTCCAACATGACCCATCCTGTTTCAAGTTCTTTCTTCTGTCTAATGTGATGGGCAGCAGGATGAAACAGGCTGCATTTGACAGCATGAAAGAGAAGGAAAATAAGAATGGCTCTCAAAGTAAAAGCAGAAACGGGGATGCTGCAGCCACAGTCTGTAGCCCTAGGTCTTGACAGCTCTCTGAGGAATCATTTCCAAAGCTCAGGCAAGCCACAGACGGGCTCCATGCCTCTGTTTCCTCATCTGGGAAGCAAGAGTCACCACACATCCTCTAACCTCAGAGAATTTTTGTGACATTGAGAGGCTTATGCAAAGTGCCATGAACACGATGCCAAACTATTATCTCATAATTCAATGTGCCCAAGTCAGATGGAAACAAGTGAAACCCTAAATTAATTTGATACCATATGCTGCGGGCTGCGTTTTCCAAAAGCCTTCGAAAACTGGCATTTATAATATTTGTGGGTTCATCCTTTTCCGTGCGCAGAAACATGTGCACACATCAAAACAGACCCGGGTAAATCTTAATTATCCCATGGAGGGTTATCCAAGATTCTTACTGTTTCTCCCTTTTCCTGTTGCCCATTTTTTAGATTCTCTGGCAATTCCTCCATGATTAAGGAAAAGCATGCAAATCAATCAATCTCTTTCCTTATTCACTGTAATTTCAATTATCTGTGTTGCCTCAGCCTCTATTGGCACGGATAAGCGAGGACATGGGATTTGTACTCACAGTTGGATGTAAACATTTGTCTGCATTGTCAGGAAATGAAGTAGTGGCATAAATTAACTTAATCTCTCTTCATCTTTTTTTAACGTTTATTTATTTTTGAGAGAGAGAGAGAGAGACAGAGCATGAGCAGGGGAGGGGCAGAGAGAGAGGGAGACACAGAAACCAAAGCAGAAGGCTCCAGGCTCCGAGCTGTCAGCACAGAGCCTGATGTGGGGCTGGAACCCATGAACCATGAGATCATGACCTGAGCAGAAATCTAGAACTTAACCAACTGAGCCACCCAGGCGCCCCTCTCTTCACCTTCTTAAAACTTTGCTTACTGAATGGATATTTTTCTAAGATTTCTTTTTTTAATCTCTTTCTTTAAAGTTTATTTATTTTGAGGGAGAAAGAGAGAGAGCAAGTGCACAAGCAGGGGAGGGGCAGAGAGAGGAGAGACAAAAATCCCAAGCAGGCTCTGTGCCATGAGCACAAAGCCTGATGTGGGGCTCTCAACTCATGAACCGTGGGATTATAACCTGAGCAGAGACCAAGAGTCAGACACTCAGCCCACTGGGCCACCCAGGTACCACAAAGATTTGTTTCTTTCATAGTTTTGTCTCTATGTATCTGCCTTTTACAATAGAGAATAAGAAACAAATTTTAACCCTTCTTTGATGACTCAGCGCTAGAAATAACCATCTATTTATTATAGGGCTGTCCTATACAGCACACTTTTCTATCTGCTTTTGAATATTCTTCTCATTTCATCTCAGCCTTATTTTTTTAAATTTAGTTTTGAGAGACAGAGAAAGCAGGGGAAGGTCAGAAAGAGAGGGAGATACAGAATCCGAAGACAGGCTCCAGGCTCTGAGCTAGCTGTCAGCACAGAGCCCAATGTGGGGCTCGAACCCACAAACTGTGAGATCATGACCTGAGCCGAAGTCGGATGCTTAACCGATTGAGCCACCCAGGCGCCCCTCAACCTTATTTTTTCAGCCAACAAATCAAATATATGTGGACTGTCTCCTCTATGTCTGGCACTAAGCTGCCAGGAGGTACAGATCGAATGAGGAAAACAAGCATGAGAGCTCATAGAGCTTATATTCTAGCTGGGGAGAAAAGATATAAATGACATAATCACACAAAAGAATAAGCTCATGTGTGAAAAGAGCTCTCAAAGAAAAGTACGGGGTGATGGGGAATGGTTGGAAGTAGGATAAGGTCAATGAAGTGGACTCTCCTAGAGAGAAGGCGGGAGCACTGGTAGGGTGGGTGTGGGGATGGGGAGAAGTGGGTAGATTCGAAAGATGTTTAAGACATGGGATCAGTAGGACTTGGTGACAGAGGTAGAGGAAGATAGAGAAGAACACTTCAAGGATGGCTTTTAGTCATCTATCCTGGGACACTAGATGATGCCTGTGGCTGAGATGGAGAACAGGCCAAAGAAAAGATTTGGTGGGAGGGAGCGGGTTATAACTTTCGCCCTGAACACGTTCAGTAAAGGTGCCTTTGTGATATCTAAAGAGAGCTAACTGCTAGGTAGGCAGCTGGGTAGAGAGTTCCAAGGTTGTGGAGACATCTGGCCTGAAGGTGCAGGAGTCTGTGTCCATCAGGGAGCTGGGAGTTGGGATGAGATCATCTGGGGTGAAAACATGACCGGAGGAGAGAAGGGGACCAAGGACTGAGCCGTGAGGAGTGCTGACGTGGGGGTGTGGAGAGCATGCAGAGGAGGAACTCTGAAAACTGCATCAGGAAGAACGGACCAGAAGGGTAGGATGGACATCAGAAGAGAATGGTGTTAAGGAAGCCACGGTAAGAGGGTGTTGTAAAAGGAGGCAGTGAGCATCCCTGGCAAGGCTGTTGAGAGATCGCATCAGAAGAGGGTGGTAAAAGCACAAGTAGATCCAAGGACATGGAAATCATGGACGACCTCCAGAGGACACAGGAGTGTGGACTGCAGTGGATGAGGGCCAAGCCGGAGCCAGTGGATGAGCATGTGTGGGCTGTCTTCTAACGGGGCCATAGAGTGTAACAGATGAGGGCACAGGCTCTGCACATGGCACTGTAAGGCTGTTCTGGCTTCTCCTATTTAGCGATGAGATTGAAGGCAAATACTGAATTTCTCTAGAGCTCCACTTTCTCATTTGTACCAGAAGAGAAATAACGCCTACCTATTGGCTTGTTGGGAGACTTAATAAGTATGAATCACTTAGCACGGTGCCTGACAAATAGTAGTTGCTCAAGAAATGCTAGTCTTTTTATTCTTGTCGATGCTTGCTCAACCAATTTACTCATTGTGGATCTATGTGTCAGGCGCTGTATTAGACTCCAGGACAGAATGGTCAACAACAAAAACAATGATCTATCCTCATGGAAATAAACACACAAGTTTCACAATGAAATATTTTCCATTATATGGTGATCATGCTAAGGAGATCGATAAACAGAAAAGAGCTAAGGCAGGGGTCTGGAATACAATTTTTAGAAGTGTCTCAAGAGCCCTTTCATAGAGGGGCCCCTGGGAGGCTCAGTCGGTTAAGGATCCGATTTTAGCTCAGGTCATGATCTCACCTTTCATGAGTTTGAGCCCTGCATTGGGCTCTGTGTTGACAGCTCTGAGCCTGGAGCCTGCTTTGGATTCTGTGTCTCCCTCTCTCTCTCTCCTCCCTCCCCCACTCGCACTCTGTCTCCCTCTCTCTCAAACATAAATTTTAAAAAATATTAAAAAACAAAGATAGGCTCCATAGAGACAATGACATTAAAGAAAAAGCCTTGAGAAAATGAAAGAAGCAATGTGGTGACCTAAGGAAGAGCATTTCAGGTTGAAGGAACTAAAAGCACAAATGGCCTGGGGCAGGCCCCTGCCTGACAGGGTAAAGAAAGAGCATCCAGGTGGGGGCTGGTGTGGCTGGGACTGGGGCAAGCTACGTTGTGGGGGGAGGGGAGCGAGCAGGAAATGGAGTCAGAGGCGGGGCAGGCCGGACTGTGATGCGCTCTTCCGGCCAAGATAAGCTCTCTGGTTCTCATTCTGAATGAACTGCCAGGCCCCTGGCAGGTTTCGATCAGAGGAATGACCATATCTGAACTCTGTTTTAACACGTCCATTCTGGAGGCTGTGTTGATGATATACTTTATGGCAGCAAAGGTGGTGGTAGAGAGGCCAGTTAGGAGGCTATGAGAATATTCCAGGCCAGAGGTGATGGTGGAGGGGAGCAGGGGCATTGTGTAGGAGACAGAGGAGTCAAAACAGAGTCAAAGCCTTTGGCCAGAGCCAATGGGAGGAGGGAGCTGCCATTTCCAGATGTGGGAAGGGCGGGCGGGGCAGGTGAGGGAGAAGGTCAAGAGCTCACACAGATGGGGATGTCTTCCAGGCAGTGGGATACGAAAGTCACGTGGAAAAGCAAGGACGGGCTGGAGAAGTGTCAGCTTTGAGGCCAACTTAAGGGATCAACAGGAGGGCCGAAGAGGTTTGAGGACTGCGCTCTGGGGCTGTCGAATGTGAATGTTTAGAATCCACCTGCTACCCTCCTTTCTGCGTTTGTTAATAGGTGTACTGGTTGCTGGCAGGAGTGCATTTAGTACTGGCCCCACGGAAGGTTCTGGTCACGGCCAAGTTGCATCAAACAGCACATGCAAATGTCACAGTGGCACACACGCGAGGGCTTCGTGGCACAGGCGTGTGGCGGATTTCCGTTTCCCTCATCTGATGTCCACATTTTCCCCACGCATCGTGTACTAAGCTGCTGGGGAGACAGCGAGGCAGCTGGGCCACCAGAAGGAGAGGCAGCGGCGGCTGGTGAGCCAAGGGACAATTCTCAACCCCACTGGTTACTCTTCTGCCAAACCCCTACAGAACGGATGAGCCTCCTGGAGAGTTTTGTTGAACTGTTTTCTACCAAGAAACACAGAAAATCGTAACTCCTTGTGTTGCTTCCTGTTCTTACCATAATCTGATTAAGGTCTAAGGATCAGTATTCCTCTCTGTGCCAGCGCACGCAAGGATGGGCTTTCTGCCCACGGCGTCCTAAATGGCTGAGTTGGCTCCGGACGGAGTAGAGTCTGGCCGTGACCAAGGAAGCTGGGTGGCAGAAGGTGCAGAGGAACTTCCTGCATCTAGAAATGCCTTCCCCACAGGGCCTCATCCAGGAGTGGATGCCGCACTAACTCTGGCCCTGCTGACGACTTTGCTCAAGGAGCAGCAGCGTGCCAGCAGGAGAGGCCAAGACCATGGTCAGGGTCTCCTTAGGGGTCGTGCTTAGAGGGTCTGAAATGCCTGCCCTGTGCAGAGCAAGGAAAGAAAACCGCAGACGCTGTTGAAAGGCCTTTGGCTGAATTAAACAGCTCTTCTTTATTTCTCTTCCCTTCTTGTCCCTATTTAAAACATCACAAGCGGGGGCGCCCGGGTGGCTCAGTTGGTTGAGCGTCCGGCTTCAGCTCAGGTCATGATCTCGCGGTTTGTGGGTTCGAGCCCCGCATCAGGCTCTGTGCTGACAGCTCAGAGCCTGAAGCTTGTCTTCACAGTCTGTGTCTCCCTCTCTCTCTGACCCTCCCCTGCTCACGCTGTCTCTCTCGCTCTCAAAAATAAATAAAACACACACACACAAAAACTAAACTAAACTGAACTAAATAAAACATTACAAGCGTGACACATTGCAGAGAGCTGATCTGCAACACAGCACAGAAAATGCCAGCCTTTGGGTCAGAGTTCAGAGTTCTAAAGTGGAAGGTCAAGGGGATGTCCAATTTCTCTGCCTTATAAATAGGCAACTTTAGTTAAAAATGAGAAGCCAAGTCAACTTGACCAGTGAGCTAAGGAATGCCAGGTTGTTTTCCCTCCATAGACTCTCATACACGGAGCATATATGGTTATATGGCTAGCCCGCTTACTGTTTACATTATCTGTTTTACACTTAAAGACCCAGCAAGGAGGATGTCAGGAAAATATATACAGAAAGGACAAAGTAATACGAAGAGAAGAGGCTGGTGGTTATGCGGGAAGCCCCTTCAGCCTGGAACCGGGTGGCCCTGGGTCAATGCTGAATGAAGAAGTCAGGCTGAGAGGAAGAAGCAGTTCATGCCGCTATTCTAGTCCCTCACGTAACCTGGGAACAGAGCTGAACAGAATCACTAATGGAATTTAATAAAGAAAGCTTCCCAAAGAGGAAAATCCCAAGTTCTCCTTCCATTACCAAATTTCTCAGATTCTCAGTGGATCTAAATTTAAGCTCCCCAGGAGGCAGACCCTTTGCCAAAAGGTGTCAAATGTAACGGAGGCTACACATTTGTCTGCTGATCCTGGCTTCCACGCCATGAAGGGCCTCAGAGAATTTAAAAAGCACAAAATAGAAAAGGTGTATCTTCTCTTTTGTGCGCTAATCTCTAGCTATGAAGAGCCAAGAAGGAAAATGTGATCGTCAGTGGCAATCTGGCAACTACATTTTCAAGGTGTTAACAAGTTGCTTTGGGGAGGTAGGAACTTCTGGATGGTCGGGGAGAGAAAAGGGCAGAGGTTGACCTGTGTGCCCAGGTCATTTGAATGTGTATCAGAAAGACCCACGGGGTTTGTTCTGTCACAGACCTACCGTTTACTGAGAGCCCACAATCCTAATCCATCCTTTGCCCTGACATACATTGTGTCTTTGCATGGATTCCGAGTTACTGACCTTGGTAATTTAGAAATGGTATATGGAACAATGTCATTCCCTATGTGCTCACTTCAAACAAATACCAAGTACAGCTGGCGATCTCTTTAAGAGGTGACAATAGTGGTGGTGTGTTGTTTTTCAAGGCACTTTATCGTTTTCCTCTACAAACTATTTACTAGAATTAGAATCAAAACCAACTTTTTCATGCTTGGCAGTGTTTTTAGTTTGAAGCCAGAAGGATGGCATTTAGCAAAATCATCTTCTCGACCAATGACAGCACTATGGAAAGACCACAGCGAGGGCTCAGAGAAGTCCATGGTTGGCAGAGTCTGGAGGGCAGAGTTTTTGAATTTCTCAGAATCCCCGCCCACTCCCCATTCCCCACAACAATGCCGATGATGAAACAGAGATTAGGATTGCACACAAACCCAAATTCCATGGAGTAAACCAAAACAAATTAGGGAGCCGAGAAGCTCATAAACTAGCAAATGCAAATGGGTGTGGCCAAACCATTAGAGCTACAGAGCCAAGTAGCTGTGGTCCCCCGGTAGGAGAAAGTTGGAGAAGAGGCAGTGGGTAGGCTTTATGATAAGAAGCCCCAAATCTCCAGAAGGTCCTCACTGGAAGAGAAGCAGTTTGGTGAGCTATTGTGCACCCAGCAACATCACCGGCCAGGAATCCTGCAGAATCCAGTTCATGAGGAGGAGAGCGAGAGACTGTAGGAAGGTCTGAAAGTGCCTGGGTGGCATGGAGTTGATAAACTCTTAAGATCAAGGGGCCCCTGGGAGGCTTAGTCAGTTAAGCATGTGATGCTTGGTTTCAGCTCAGGTCATGATCTCCCAGTTCATGGGCTCGAGCCCCACATGGGACTCTGCACCCGTGGTGTGGAGGCTGCTTGGGATTCGCTCTCTTTCCCTCTGTCTCTGCCCCTCCCCTGCTCAGGCTCTCTCTCTCAAAATAAATAAAAAATTTAAAATATATAAAAAAATCAATAAAACGAAGCTTCTTTCCAGGACTCAACTACCCAGAGGAGAAACTTTTGAGAGTAGAGTCCACATTGAGGATGACAGTAACAACAAGGTCAAAGAAAAGGGAGGGGGCAGATAAAAGGATAAAAGTGAAGAGAAGCCAAGGAGACAGCTAGCTAAGAATGTACGAATCTTATTTTGTCATTTCATGGGAACAACAGAAGAGGGAGCCCTAGAGCTTAGTAGCTAGAAAAGCTTTTCTGGCCCATTCCTTGCCCCTAAATTCAGAACACTCATTTCACTTAGTTAAGAAGGAGCACCAAATAGGATTGTGGTCAAATCCAATGCACAGTTATTATGACAGAAAGAAAAGGAATAAAAATCAGAATAACATGCTTACCACAGAGACACTCTCCCAAACAGATGAGAACTTCAAATTAATACTTCAAAAGAACTAGAAGAAACTTGGGAAGACAAAAGAAGATATCAAAGGAACACAAATCTAATCAAAAACTCAGAAATGAAGTGACTGGAGAAAAGAAGGATTTGGAAAGAAGAGCAACAGAACTAAGGAAATACTTGAAATAAAAGAAAAAACAAATTAGAAATAAAGACTAAATAAGAAGAAACATAAGAGGAAATACACACAATAGAAAATGCCTTAGAAGTATGAGAACATGGAAAGAGAGGCACCTGGGTGGCTCAGTCAGTTAAGCGTCTGACTCTAGATTTTGGCTACTCTGAGTTTGAGCCCCATGTCAAGTTCTGTGCTGACAGCATGGAGCCCATTTGGAATTCTCTCTCTCTCTCTCTCTCTCTCTCTCTCTCTCTCTCTCTCTCTCTCTCTCCGCCCCCCAACCACTCATGCTGTCTCTGTCTCTCTCAAAAACATAAATAAACTTTTAAAAAAATTAAAAAGAAGAAAAAAGTTTTGGACATTAAAAAGAAACAAAGAGAAAGGATTCAAGAGAAACCCTCAGAAAAAGAATACATTCTAAGAAGAGTCTTCAAAAGCAAAGCAAAGTGATGAAACAGAACAAATACTTAAAACTATAACTCAAGAGCACTTTCCAGAAGTAGAAAAATATTTGAAACTATATATTTACAGGACACACCATGTACCTGAAAAACTGACCTAGAATAAGATTCCCCCCTCCCCAAATCCTTTGGATAATCGAGGCAAAATGACCAAGTCACTCACTTGTAACAGACAGAAAATTAGAGTCAACCAACTTTTCAAGAGCCAGACTTTATGGTAGAAGTCCAAAAAGTTACACTCGGGAAAGGCAACCTAGCCAAGGATTTTATATCCAGCCAAAATGGCCTCCAAGTCAACAACAATTTGTTATGAATCTGTAAAGACCCACGGAGGAAATACAATCGCCAAAGCCCATCCTTAATTATCCGTGAGGGAGGAGGTGCAGCAATCAGAGTGGCTGGAAAGGCATGGATGTAAGAACAGGTGAGCATTAAACACATGATCAGCTGAGGGTCTATTTCTCAAAGCTGACCGAGGCGGACGGTACTGTTACATATATAACAATATACAGTAGAGAGCATGTTTATCTACTCTGACAATGTAGGCAGTATAATGCTCATGGAACCAGATCTAAGTGGGAGTAGAACGTGTTACTTCAAATCAAACCACGGAAAGAGGAGGGAAGAGGAAGGAAAAGGTTACTAGAAATTTCAGTATCACTCAGAGTAGGGAACCAAAACAAAATAGCTAAAAAAAAATAGGGTGGAGTTCACCAAGGGTATTATATTAAAGAATTTAGAAATATATTCATTGAGGCAAAAAATATGAAAACCTACCTAAGTAATATAATTGCTTCTATTGAAAAAATGAAGGATATATAAAAAATGGTTATGCATAGAGAAAAGAGAAAAGAGAGTGAGGGGGACAGGAATGTATAACAGACTTCAGTGACCTCACCTGGTTTTGTGCCTTGGACCTTTAGGAAAATTTAAATATTTTCTCACACTTACAGAATAAAAATAATTTTTTCAATGCTTCCTTTAAAAGTCTCAGATAGGGGTGCCTGGGTCAGTCCATTGAACATCCAGCTTCAGCCGGGTCATGGTCTCACAGCTCATGGGTTCAAGCCCCACATCGGGCTCTCTGGTGAGCCCATTTTGGATCCTCTGCTCCCCCCCACCCCTTCCCTGCTCACACTCTCTTTCAAAATAAATAAACAAACTTTAAAAATTAAAAAAATAAAAGTTTCAGATAAAATAAAGTCAGTGGATGTAAACGTATATCCAGTTATAAACACACAATGAGGAACTAATCCAAGTGATGCAAACACGTTATAATGTGATGCAAACACGTTATAATGTAGCTGCATATGCCCCACCCACTGGACTAAAAGCTAAATCAAAACTAAACAGAAAAAAAGGTTACAAATTAAAAGTGAGCATATTGTTATGGGGAGGGTCATCAGTATTTTTATTTGGAAATAGTAGTTGAGTGTAGTGGGAGCTAAGTAGGTGAGTAAATTATGTCTGGGTGATTGAGAATCGTTATTTGTAGTTTGAGAGAAAGGACACTCTGATATAAGATGAATGAGGTTAAGGAGAGCCTCATGGTATGTCAGTGGAAACTCACAATGTATTTTATTTTAAAAAATACACACAAATACATATACATACACACAGACACATCTATCTATACATGAAAGAGGTCTCCTACCTCTCTGTGTCCACTGACAAAACCCAGTTTTAATGAATAGCCCTGCAGCCCAGCCTGTGGTTTCCAAATACCATTTCTCACTGAAGGGAACCAGGTTTTCCTTGGAAAAAACCCAGGCTTGAAGCAAGAATGCACAGGATAAGCCTGGAGTATCCTGTCATATCAGAAAAGCAAGAAAGCTATCAAACACAACTAGCATCATATGAAAAGGACTGAGTAGTGAGACTGAATAGGTTTTCAATCAATGGTCAAAGACTAGGCCATTTGGGTATCAATAAGGGTAATAATTATGATGACTGAAACAAACCAGGTATGTTGAAAGCCCTACGTTCACAGTCACACTTTTGAGAAATGGTGACTTGCGAGGACATTATGAAAAGAAAATTTATTTTGGAAACTGGTAAAGAAAGGGAAAGAATCAAGTATTAGTCCTGCCTTTTATGTAAACCCTGAGGCACTGAGAAAACACACAGTAGATAGAGGAGGGGAAATTTCTCTTTGTGAACAATGATTCCTTCTAAGAAGGGAACAAAGAATAACAGAAGGAGACTATCACCATTTGCAATCTCTAATAAACATATGAATGAGGACAAAGATCTCTATCTCCTGATGGAAATACACAATGTAATACCAGCAATGAAGTTGTCAGGCAAAGCAAAGCAAACAATGGCTCTAGAAACTCCTAGCAATTCCCAGGGAATACTGGAGATGGAGGAACATGTTTAACAACACCACAGGGATGCACTCCTCAAAATCCAGATGGCGGGAAACTCTACTGAACAAATGGTTTGCTTTCCACAGTAGAAAATATGGCAATACGAAAAAAGATGGAGATGAAACCAATAGTTTAAAAGAGGCTCAAGAGGCACAAACAGACTTTATTTTTATCCTGATTCAAGTAAACTGTAAAAAAGAATGCCACAAAACACAGAAACCATGCTACATAACAAAAAGTTATATTTATAAGACAAAGAAATATAAACACTAACTGGATATTTGATGATGTTTAGGAATCACTACTAATTATTTTTTAGGTGTGATGAGGCTATTGAGGTTTTGTATAAAAGAAAGAATCTCAGTTGTTTATATAAATACTAAAATACGAGGGCACCTGGGTACTTCAGTTGGTTAAGCATCCAGTTTCAGCTCAGGTTATGATCTTGCGGTTCATGGGTTTGAGCCCTGCATCGGGCTCTGTGCTGACGTTTGTGAGCCAGGAGCCTGCTTTGGATTCTGTGTCTTCCTGTCTATCTGCCCTTCCCCTGCTCATGCTCCGTCTATCTGTCTCTCTCTCTCTCTCTCAAAAATAAATAAACATTAAAGATACTAAAATATTTATGATGTTTGGAATTTGCCTCAAAATAATCTGGGTGCAGAGTTGGTGCAGATGAAACTATTTGGCCGTTGAAGGTAGGTGATGAGGGCATGGAATTCATTTTACTGTTTCTCTACTTTTGGACACATTTGATATTTTCTATAACACAGTTAACGTGCCTTCAGGACGTCAGCAGTGCTTCTCAAATGTGGTTTTCCTCAGCTGTCCCTTGGAGTACTTACTAAAGTCACATTTCCTACATCCGTCTACTTGGGAGGTACTTAATAAAATTAAAACTATGCCCAACCCTAGATTTCTGAATCTGAACCCCTGGGAGGAGAGCCCAGGAAACTGCATTTTAAATACCCTATGCACGTGGGTCCTCTGTATATTGCATTCTGCCTTTAATTATTTGCATAAAATAAATTATTACAGTTTTCAAAGGGTGGTAAAGAATAGTCCTCATTACCCTTAGGTTGGACAACAGTACAATCTGAAAATTATTTTTCCTACTAAAAGAACTTTTGAGTAACCCAGAAAGTGTTCACACACTACTGTTTAATTTCAATAAAATGTTTCTTCTCCATGTCATGTCAGCAGACAAGTGACTTGAAAACTATATTATGAGAGTAGGGAAATGGATCATACTTTCTAATGTCTGCTCAGCACTTGAGGTTAATAAACTACAGGAGAGAGCTCAGTGTAACTTGGACGAAGTCACAAAAATGTGCCTCTTCTATGGAAGCCAAGCCAAGCGACAAAAGATAAGCAACATCTTTATTTAAAAAAAACAACAGTATGGGGCGCCTGGGTGGCTCATTAGGCTGAGCATCTGACTTCAGCTCAGGTCATAATCTCATGGTTTGTGGGTTTGAGCCCCACATCAGGCTCTGTGCTGACAGCTCGGAGCCTGGAGCCTGCTTCAGATTCTGTGTCTCCCTCCCTCTCTGACCCTCCCCTGCTCACGCTGTCTCTCTCTCAAAAATAAATAAAACATTAAAAAAAAAAGCCCAGTAAGTGATCCTAACCCAGTTACCACGTCATTTAAGAACTATCCCTACAATCACAAGAGCTATTTTCCAAAAAGAGGGTTCTCTATCCTTGACCCGAAGTACACATTTCTTTCTGATAATGGTACTTCTCACTAGAAGCTGGTGATGTGTGGAATGACCATGTCGCTTTGGTAAGCAAAGAGTCTGCCAGGATGGTGAACAATGAAAACTAGACCTCAACAGCAAAGGCAGTGCTGAGGAACATGGGGGCAGAAAGGAACTGAGTCAGCACTCAGTAAGCACCCAGAACCCAGCACTGAGGTGTCGTTACAGTCTTAGAAGCTCTGTATAGGATTTCTATTTTAAGTCTTACTGAAGCACCTAGCTCTCATACTTGTTTCAAAACCCCAAGCATTCTACCAAGGGGCTTCGGAACATATGCATTTTTATTTATAAATTATATTTCTCACTATTTAGCGACTATAATTAAGAAAAAGAAAGCACTCTACATCTTGTATAGTAGGGTATTATCACGTAGGAGTTGGCTTCTAACATTCTACCCAGTGCAACATGTGGGGTCTAAATTATTCTTGAGCAACCAACTCATATATATTATTTGAGAGAGGCAGAGGGAGAGAGAGAATCCCAGGCAGGCTCCCTGCTCAGCACAGAGCCCAATGCAGAACTCATTCCTACAACTCTGAGATCATGACCTGAGCTGAAACCAGGAATTGGATATTCAGTCGACTGAGCCACCCAGGCACCCCTATCTGTGAGGTTTTAAGGGGCAAATACAGTCCTAATGACCTTCTACTCAAACCTTCCAGAGGCTTCCAACCACATTTATAGTGAAATCTAGAGTCCTGATCCTCGTCAAGGCTTAGGAGATCCTACAGGATCCGCCCCCAACTGTGTGATAGCCTCACCCACCCACCTATGCACACACACACACACAGATTTATTTCCTGCCTACTTCCTTCCTTTGCTCTGCTCGGACATATCAGTTTCGCTGTTCTTTTTCACATGTCAGACACACCTGTTCCTACCTAGAATGCTTCTCCTCTGGCAAATCACAAAATGTGCCCCCGTCATTTGGGTCTCTGCTCAAACGTCTCTCTCTGCTCACCCTCTGTTTCTTATTATCTAACTGTACCTTTTCCTCAGAGCTTTCATCACAGTAGACACTACATACATTTCTTGTTTGCTTAATGCTTGTCTTCACCCTAGAATGATGTTTCTGGAAGGCAGGAGCTGCGCTCACCACTCCAACCAGCGTCTATACGGTCCTTCCAGAGAAGTCACTCAAAAAGGATTAATGTGTGAATAAATGTCTCCTGTATTTCTCATCACAGAGAGTAGAAAAGGTTCTTTTTTTATACTGGCCTGTCCCCTCACTATCATGAACATTCAAGTTTGAAAACCGCTGAGCTAGACTAAGGCTCAAGAGGAAATCTGCAACAGATGCATGTGTGGGCATCCAAAGCACTGTGCCTTTATCAACCCAACTGGAAAGGAATCTAAAGTGTTCTTGCTGGCGGCAGTGTTTCCTTAATTCCATGTGGATAGTAGGTCTATATGCAATATTTACCTGATTTTGTTGTGCGGATTAAAGGAGCCGATAGTAGAGTTCTCCAGAATGAGAATCTCAGTCACCCTGGTAGTTAACACGAAACTTCCGTTATGACATGGGGGAGATGACTTAACTGGCCAGCGCATGCAGCCAGGTTTGTTGAGATCCCAAAACAAACCTTCTCCTGTCACCTCAATGCATATATCTGCCACCCTTTAAGTAGAAACGTGGCATCCCTGCCCTTGCTTTTTCCCTTTTTTATTTTTTACATACAAACATAAGGGCTCCCTATGTCTACTCTCATGGGATTTCACAAGCAAGCACCCTGGGATAGCATGAGTGCATTACACTCAATTACTGGCTAAGGGCAGACAATACTGCCCGAGTTCTCATCCTCAGTGGATTTTGGCATGTAATAACACATAAGTAAGTATACTGCATAAAATTGTGCAACAAAATGATTTACTGGCAATAAAGGGTGAAAAGTAACATGCATATGGGGGGTGAATGGTCAGTAATGAAATCCCAAGTCAAAGAATGCACTCACCATGAAAAACAAGGTAAATTTGTGGCTTTTGAAATTGAAGAGACATCAATGAGCATCTCATTGATGTTGTAATTTGAATAGCGTTTTCTGTCTCTAATGGAAAATTTCAGAGTGGCCAAGGAAGCTATCATTGGTTCCCCAAATTGCAAGCTTACCAATTAAAGAATGCAAATTGTTTCATATTGTTAATGGTTTCAACTTTAAAAGGAGCCATTTCTACTCTTCCTTTTGTGTTAAGTGAAGAAGTCTTAAATGAATAAGTTTAAGTGAAAAAATATCCTCAGATTGCAAGGTATCTGTTTAAAAAAAGCATTCTAAAATACACTGCTCTTATTTGCAACTCTTTGGTTTAGGGGGCCAGGATTTCTCAGTACTGTGCAACAATATTAAAGAAACAACAAACCACCCCCAGCAAAAGGGGATAAATTGGAAACCAAGCTCAGGACGCCTGGGTGGCTCAGTTGGTTAAGCGGCCGATGTCAGCTCAGGTCATGATCTCAGGGTTCCTGAGTTCGAGCCCTGTGTCAGGCTCTGGGGTGACAGCTCAGAGCCTGGAGCCTGCTTTGGATTCCGTCTCTCTTTTTCTCTCTGCCCTCCTCTGCTCATGCTCTCTCTCTCTCTCTCTCTCTCTCAAAATAAATAAAAATAAAAATGTTTTTTAAAAAAAGGAAACTGAGCTCAGAGAAGCCTGCAGCTGTCATCTGTAACAGTGATTTCAAATTTCTGTGTTCGTCACAAAGCCTCATTGTTCTTTCTTCTTGGTTTAAGAAGTCAGCGTTATACCCTGAGATCTAAGGACCATTATACTAACAACATTTTGCTTTAGAAGTTTTATATATTGAGGTTTCACACAAGACTGTACTGGAAAAAGGAGCCGATACTAAAAGGATTTGTAAATCATCAAGAAAAGGCAAAGAATGACATCTGAACCTGGGGTGATGGTCGCCAGAGCTTTGTAATGCCTAAATGCAGGAAAGGAGAGTAAAAGAAAAAAAATGACTTCTTACGGAACTTTTCCTCCACATGATAGCAAACACTTGGCTATAAGTCACGTATCCATCCACAGCACCTTCACGTTTGGGGTTAAAGAGGCAAAGCGCTGGGCCAATCATTGATGTGACATGTGTTTACCCATGTGTAGAGGTTCCTAGGAGTAGAGGATCTGGGGTAGAAATCATTTCATCTGCCAGTGATTAAGCAATCCCTGCTGTCTCCCTTCCCCACTGAGTGCTCTCCAATTCAAGAGAGGACTGTGCTGTGGTGCAGAGGACATTGGTTATTACTCTGAGAGGCTTAGGGTCAAATCCAGAACGTTTATTATTGGCAGGGTAACTCTGAGCTGACCCACTTCCGTTTTGTTGAGTCTCTTTAATGTACAACGCAGAGATGGCAATATCCACCCAAGAGTTTGTCAAGATGCCTTTGTATCTCATAAGAAAATCATACATACAAATCATCTGGCCCCTTGCTAAGTGTTCAGTGAATAGCTTCTGACCTCTTTTGGGGACTAGGCTGCTCCAGCCACAGAGATCAAATTTCTGTCTTGGGAAGAAACTTCTCAGGTGAGGGATGCAGCAAACACCATTCCTAAGCATCATGAGAGGCCCTTCCAGGAATCCAGCCAGGGGCCCCACTGCAGTAGTCATCTCTGACTGTGCCTGTGCCTGGGGCATCAGTCACCTGATCCAAGAGAAGAAGAGATACGGGAAGTGAGAGAGCAGGGGCTTCAGAATGGCAGATTCCCGAGAGGCCAAAGAGTGAGGCCATGCAGAACAAGATGGCGGATCCTCAACGATTACGAGTCATGAATCAAAGGGCCATGGAGAATTTTTCTTTTGCTTAAATCAAAGTCAGGCTTCTCTAAGCGTTAAATGGGAGCACCTTCCCTTCACATTTACAAGCAAGCAAGCATTTGCCACTTCAGCTGTACAAATTATATAGGATTGAAAATAGTATAGTTGAGAGAAACGAGGAGTTTGTAATTAGAGTTCTCTATTTTCCCCCTTCTCGAACAAACAGGAACAAAGTGAACTGAAACATGGTTGTTTAAAAGGTTAAAAGGTTGTCATCCCCCTGTTCTATCTTTAGACTTGCTTTCTTTGCCTTTCTAAAATGCAAATGCATGTCCCCTCTACTTCTAGATGATGCTGTGAGCACAATGCAGGCATAGAGGGGGCTCTATCCTTCAGCATCGTGGGCACAGTCCTCTGTCCAAGGGACCAACCATCCAGTCACTCACAGATCCCCTTTCTTGCACAACTCATGGGCTTGTAATATGGCTAATGTGCAAGATGGACGCTTACTACTACAGTGACGAGAATCCGCAAACAGCATTCATTTGGATCCATAGAGAGAAGGATTGGAATTTGGTGGAAGAGAAGCTGGATGTTTGGTGAACCAAGTGCCAGAGTTAAAACTAGGAAGTTCCTGAGGCCAAGAATTATATTTTCTTCTCCCTGCACAGGGCCTGCTGCTGGCATTCAGTAAATATTTAGAGAATTAATAAATGTGGGTATGACCATCTGATGTCCAGATACAGTTGAGAATCCATAACTGCTCATGAATGGTACCTGATCAGAAAACAAACCTCTCTAGTTGTAAAGAGTATAAAATGAAATTCCAGGGGGACACCCAGGTGGCTCAGTTGGTTGAGTTTCCTTCCAACTTTGGCTCAAGTCATGATCTGGTAGTTCATGAGTTCGAGCCCCATGTCAGGCTCTGTACTGACAGCTAGGAGCCTGGAGCCTGCTTTGGATTCTGTGTCTTCCTCCCTCCCTGCCCCTCCTCTACTCATGCTCAGTCTCTCTCTCAAAAATAAACACATTAAAAAAAGATGAAATCCCAGCCGACAAAATAGGAAAGATTTAGAGGTGTCTATCTCATGTCCCAATGACCATGAATCCGTCTTCAGAGGAAAAATTGAATCTTTCATAAAAAAAAAAAAAGCAGTAGGGTGGTAGTTTCTGAAAACTCATCTGTGAGTCAAAACCAGAACAGACCAAGTGACTTAACACTCAGAGATAAAAGAGTAAAAGAGAAAAGATATGACTGACTTCTTTCCCTCTCACAGGTGTGAAATTTTAAAGGCATCCTTTGCTGTCAAATGGATGACATTAAATGAATTTAAAGTCTCTACATACACCTGCCTCTTCACATCCTTCTTGTTCTCACAGTACCTCATCCATTCTCATCTCATTTCACCTCACCAAGTTTTACAACAGCGTGTACATCCATGCTTTTATCATTTTATGTTTCTAAAATGTTACACACAATTAATTCACATTAAAACTCCACTACTAATTCAGCACTTCAAGATTTGGAATTTAAAGCGTTTAGGGCAAGCCTACTTTTAGCTGACTGCCATTTAGGTTTAGGAATGTTTACCTCATCTAGGCATGCTTAAATTTACTTTATCACCATCATTTGCATCAAATAACATACTAATTGGAAGTGACCTAGTCCTTCGGGTGAATCTAGAGGAAACTTTATTACGTTTGGTGTAGATGAAAGTCCTTGCAATTTGAAGTCAGAACATGAAAGTGTCTGGGTTCAGGTTCTGTCTCTGCCACGTACTGTTTGTGCAATCATACACAACGGTGTCATTTTTCTGAGTGTCACTTTGATCACTGATTCACATGAGGCTGAAAGGAAGGAGTGGTCTAAGCAGTGCTCTGAGAATTGCATCGGCGCAAGGCAGTAAGTAAGCTGTATGAAGTGTAGAAAAACTACATCATTTTTATGATGATAATGATCATCATCATTATCATCGTCATCCTCAGGATCACCATCACCTGGACTTAAAAATAATTCAAATGAGAGATGGTAAGAAAGAACCAAAAGGATCCCCTATTCTGTACCCTGCATCACAGTAAAGACGGTACATGTGTCATGTCACTACAGGCCATAGTAGGGCCCTATTATCTACATATAAATTTATTTCTATGGTCTGGAAGCAAATCATATTTCCAACTCTAGAAACTGAGGCACTGAGAAGACAAAGTATCATGCTGAATGAATTTAGAATTCTGGTATGTTTCACGAATTAAACTGATAAATATTTATTGAACACTTCCTATGTCCCAAGCATCATTTCAGGTGTGCAGAGAGAAGGGTGAGCTAAGCAGACAATGGACAATGAACTGGGTTCTTTTGCATTCCTAACCACTACTTTTCCAACTCCACATTATATAGTGCAGCTGGGCTCCCTCTCTTCTCTCTCATCTGTCTAGGGCTCCGTAGGGTCAGGGTTCAAGGCTGCAAAAGGGCTAAGGTGATCAATACTCTGACACGCAGGTAGCCTGTTTGTGATACACTGGGTTGTGAAGCTCTGTGTTATCTATTATGTAGTCAGTGGTCTAGAAATTTCACTCATGTGTATTGGTTTCCTCCCATGTTTAATTATTACTGCATTTATGTTACACACAATTCCCACTATTACATACAAATCAACTTATACTTTTTTATTGCCATAGACTTAATGTTCTAATAGGTTTGACTTTTGTAGTTAGCAGGTAAAATCAAATAGGCATCAAAAAAACATTTCAAAAATAGCTGCCAAAGCTTGGAAGTAACCAGGATGTCCTTCAGTAGATGAATGGACATCCATGCAATGGAATCTTAAATGCATATTACTTACTAAGAGAAAGAAGCCAATCTGAAAAGGCCATGTACTATAGGAGTCCAACTATATGACATTCTGGAAACTCAGGTAACAGTACAAAGATCAGGGCTTTGGGGGTTGGGAAGGAGGGATGAAAAGAGGAGCACAGGGGATCTTCAGGCAGGGAAAGTCTTCCATATGATACCTTAGTAGTGGATGCACATCATCACACATTTATCAAAATGCATAGAATGTACCCTAGAAAAGAGTGGACCATCCTGTAACTTATGGAGTTCAGTTAGTAATAATATATCAATATTGGTTCATACAAATGTGCCATTCTGCTGCAGGATGTTAACAACAAGGGACACTATGTTTGTGGGGGCAAGAGGCATGGAATATGGGAAGTCTCTGTGCTTTCCAATCAAATTTTCTACAAACCTCAAGCTGCTCAAAAGAAATAGAGTCTGTTAATTGAAAAATTAAAAACACACGGGCTCCTAGGTGGGTCAGTATGTTGAGCGTCTGACTTCAGCTCAGGTCATGATCTCACAGTTTGGAAGCCTGTGAGTCCCGAGCCTGCTTTGGATTCTGTGTCTCCCTCTCTCTCTGCCCCTTCCCAATTTGCATTTTGTATCAGTGTCTTTCTCAAAATTAAATAAACATTAAAAATCTTTTTTAAATTTAAAAAATTAAAAATATAAAACAAGACCAAAAAAAAAATTCCCCCAAAACTCCAAACAAAACACCTCTGCACACTGTCAAATATTTGAAGTTTTGGCCAGAGGCCCTTCGAGATATTGACTAGAGCCAAGTGAAATTAACCAGAGAAGATGCCAGCAAGAAGACTCCCAGCCAGGGTTCAAAGGACTAGAAATGATTGGTTTATGTGTCAAGAACTGGGATGGGGCTGAGCCTGGGTGGCTCAGTCGGTTGAGGGTCTGATTTTGGCTCAGGTCATGATCTCATGGTTCGTGGGTTCGAGCCCTGTGTCAGGCTCTGTGCTGACAGCTCAGAGCCTAGAGCCTGTTTCAGATTCTGTGTCTCTTTCTCTCTCTGCCCTTCCCCTGTTCACGCTCTGTCTTTCTCTGTCTCTCAAAAAAAATTAATAAAGAAATAAAAAAATAAATAAAAAAGAACTAGGAGGACATGGAGTCAGATGGGGGGGTCTGCATGGGGGGGCAGATGTCCTCAGAAGAGTAGTTGACAGAGCTCTGTGCTGGACTGAGAGACAAAGGTTACACAGTAAATAAACAAGGTCACAAGGTAGGTTATTGGAGGTAAAGGCCAGAGCTGCTGAACTGCAATCCGGAGTTCAAAACGGAATCTGAAAGGCAAACGGGGCGACTCCAGACAACGGGGAAAAGCCATAAAGGAATCCACACAATACTCAAGCTTCCTGGACCTTGGTCCAGGCCACCTAGAAACACGAGAGACAGGGAGTCCCCATTATAGGTGAGGCCACCATCACCAGTGCAGTGGGAAGGAAACTGAAGATACTGAGGATCTAAGGGAAAGTAGAATTTCTAGGAAAAGACACGGTGAGCTGCGATAAAGAAATCAAGATGGAAGAGTAATAATTTCTCCAAAATTTTGACTGTGAGGAAGGAAGTCAGGAGTGTAGGGTTTTGACATCTCTTCTCACCGAGATTTCTCATCCCAATGCCAGAGGAGCAGAGCAAGCTGTCGGCGATAAATACTAGCAAATAAAGAGAGAGATAGGGAGTAGAGAGGACACGTACAAGTGGCTAAGTCAGAGGCTATGCCCTTTTTTTATCTGGGTCCTATAAGACTCAGTAGACATAAAAATATTTTGAAGATCTCTATTTAGGGGTGCCTGGGAGGCTCATTAGACTAAACTTCTGACTTGATTTCAGCTCAAGTTGATCTCATGGCTCATGAGTTCAAGCCCCACACTGGACTCTGTTCTGCCAACAGAGAGGCTTCTTGGGATTCTCTCTCTCTTTCTCTCTCTCTTAAAATAAATAAATTTTTTAAAAAGATCTGTATTTATTAACAAGGGAAGATGTTCACAACATATTATAAAGAAAAAGTTTCTAGAAATATATCAATTACCCTATTAAGTATAACTCCAGTTTTTAAAATTACATATACAGTAAAACCATGGACTGTGAGTGACTTGGTCTGTGAAGGTTCCACAAGACGAGCAACCATGTCTAACAGATGTTACCTTGATAAAAGAGAGATGTCTTGTAATACAAGTCGTATGTGATGCTGAATGGTCCATGACCACAACTGAGCCAATGGGGTCTTGAAATTTGTTTTGATATATGAGTACTTTGGATTACAAGCATGTTTCTGGAATGAATGATGCTCACAAACCAACATTTTACTGTATTTATTTGTGTATATGTGGAAAATATTCTATCAGAAAACACCCCCAAATGCTAATGTGGTGAATGTCTATGAGAGACAACATGGCCAACTTTTCATGCTCCTGCTCTGTAATCTCCTAACTCCTCTTCGAGCAATTGCAGCGATTACTTGGAAAAGACTAATTGTTTTAAGTGAAAGAGTTAATACTTTTTCCATCCCATCATTCAAGTTCCCAGTAATGTTCTCCTTTAAAGAGTAGAGTAGCCACTGCCTTACATGAAAGCTAATGCTCACTTTAGATCAGTTGGCACCCCCTCTCATGACATAAATGATGTCAACAGCCACATCTTGATGCATAAGGAGAAAAAAAGGAATGGAAGTTCCAAGGAAGTCAAGCCATAAAAAGCAATAGCATGAGCAGTGAGCCCTGCAGCAAAGGGCAATGCCTTGGGGAGAGAGGAGACAGAGCCCCCCACACTCCCAGCATTTGTTTCTCTGACTCTGGAGGAGGTGTCTTGATTAATCTATTTTAAAAATTGTTATTGTAAAAAAAATCCTAGCTAAAAATAACAGTAAAATGCACAAGATATGCAGAAACACCCCATGACACGAATTATTTATGAAGATACTATAGCAGCACGACCTGGTTTGGTGTCATTCAGTTCCTCTACAACAGACATGTGCTCCCCATCAACAACCCAGAGGGACACACGATCAGGTCACCGAGGTCGGATTTTCATGTTTGTTCTGAGAGATCCATCAAAATGTTGCTTTAAATCCAGAGGAGGGAGTGGTGGTCCTACCTAGGATGAGGAGGGGGCATACAGAAGAAAAGGTATCCCAGGGGTGTTGTTTTTAAAGATAGATTCAATCTACCATTTTCCCGAAACCAAACAGTTTCCTCTTGAAATCTGTTACAGGAAGTACCTTTAATCAAAAGGTTTCGAATACTCCCTTTCTATGGGCATAGATTCATGATAGCTATTTACTATAGTTCATTATTTAGGCATAGCGCTAGTATCTTTTCCGTAACGTTCATTTCCATTGCAATAAAATAGGAGCATGAGAAAGCCAGAAAGTAAGACTTAAAACAGTTGACTTTAGCCTTTCTCACCTGAGCTAGCAACCCTGTCCAAAAGTGTAATAGGAGAAGAAGCTGTACTATTTCCCTAAAAGAAGACTACAAGATTGTCTGCAGATCCCGTGTATTCATGTTTTTCCCGTTCCCTAGAAAACATGTATGCTCTTGGTAAAGACATTCAATTTCAACCTAGTGACTGCCAAATATTTTCACTTTGTTTACCTACCAAATGGGGAGCTGGAGCAATGGCAATCATCACAGAATAACAGAGGCAATGACAATGTAAATCGGAATAATAATTCGTCTTAATAGGCTTGATAGTAACATCCTTGAGAACTGACACACTCTGAAACAAGGCTTCAAGTAATAATTTAGGTTAGGACTAATATATTAGTTTATAAGGTAATAGCCATTACCTTATAAAGGGGGAAGTGCCCTCTAATTGTTTTCAGAGTAACTTCTGTTTGCAAGGGAGTCGCTGGGGGAATTAATGAGCTGTCACTGGAACCAGGAAGCCAGCGTGTATTACCCCTGGGCTATGAGTTGCTAGTACACACGGAGGTACACAGTTACAGATCAACCCGGAGGAGCATATTAACTGAAGTCGTCGAACCTCCGTGCCCTTTCTAGAGGGACTGATGTTAGCAACGTGCTAAGTGGATGCCTGCATTTATAAAATGTACGTGACTGATGTTGGAAATATTGAGATTTAGGACTTCCAGAAGCTCAGTGCTACTTGAGAACATATACCAAATGGTCCTTCAGCAGCAAGGGAAGAAACACAGTCTGTTAGAAGTCACTTCTAGAAGGTAGATGGGACATAGATGGCCATCTCATTGTCTCACTTTTGAACAGAAGAACACAAACTTACTTAGACTGATGCTGCTTCTGAGCAGAAGCACAAAAAGCTAGGTAGGCTGCTGATCCAAAACCACTTGAGAGGTTCCTTACTTCTAGACGAAGGCCTTGCACCTAGAAATGCAGGAATGTTGATCTGAAGGTTTCTAACATCTGCCAAACCTACGCAGTGGATAAAGTTCCTCTTTATCCATCCAAAACTTCTAGAAAGGCAGAATTTTTAAGGTTCAATCACAGACACAGAGTGGGCAGTCAAAAAAAAAATACCCGATGAATGAATGAATGAATGAATGAATGATTTATTTAGAGCTGCCTGTGTGTGACATTTTACTGAAGCCTGAAAAACCAACATCAAACAGACAAGGGTCCTGTCCTTAAGAAACTTCTATTCTACAGAAGAGGCAAGCTATAAATAAGTAATTTTAATATGGCCATGATACTTGCAGAAATAAGGCAAGGCTATAAATAAGGAGCAGATGTAGCACAGAACAAACTATGAAGAACCCGGTGGGGATGGGGGGTGGGCAGAGGAAATTTCTAAGACAGGATCTGACTAAACGAATTCACACCAAGGTGAGAATATCTTATCAGTGGCCTCTGCCTGGAGATCATTAGCATTTTGATAGAAAACAACAGGAAGTTTTAGTCAATACTTGAAGCCCAGGGCCAGTGGCATTTCAGGTATTCAGTAAGAGACTAGCCAAGAAGATACTTCCCATGACGTTAGTGGGCAGAATGTCTACCTAGTTCTATCATATAAAAGGGTTCACAGAGGGTAGGAATGTACCCTCTCCTTCGAGTAGTTGCATTTAGCAAGCACGTACAAGGAAGGAGGTAAAGGTTTTGAACAGCTATTTGCACACACATTTCACAGCAGCAGAGTGGAAGTAGACCAGGTTTCCACTGACAGATAAATGGGTAAACCAAATGTGGTCTATCGGTCTATCCATACAGTGGAATACTACTCAACCTTAAGAACCAAGGAAAGTCTGGGGCACCTGAGTGGCTCAGTCAGTTAAGTATCCGACTCTTGATTTTGGCTCAGGTCATGATCTCATGATTCGCGAGATTGAGCATAGACCGTTTGGGATTCTCTTTCCCTCTCTTTCTGCCTCCCTGGTCTCTCTCTCCCTCTCTCTCTCTCTCTCTCTCTCTCTCTCTCTCTCTCTCTCTCTCTCAGAAATAAATAAATAAACTTTAAAAAAGTAAGGAAATACTAACACAGGCTTGCACTTTGAATGAATCTCAAGAACGTTACGCTAAATAAAATCAATCAATCGAAAAAAATCCTGTATGATGCTACTTGTGTGATGTACCTAGGATGGCCAAATTCATAAAGACAGAAGCCCGGTGCTTGCCAGGGGCTGGGAGGAAGAGGCATGGGAAATTCATTTTGACAGGGAGAGAGTTTCAGTTTTGTAAGATAAGAAGCATTCTGGAGATGGGTGGCTGGGATCATTTTTACAACAGCATAAATCTACTTAACACCTCTGAAACATACACTCAAAGGTGCTGAATTCTATTACGTGTATTTTATCACAATTAAAAAAAACACTGCCAAAAAAAGGAAGTTGGTGAAGGACCACAGCCTTGACAGGTCTATGCAGAGTTAATGAAATTATTATTAAGTTATCAGTTATTCTATCTGAAGAGTGATTGTACAAAAGTCAGAATGGGTAACATACATGCTGATCATGTGGGTAGCTGCTTGCTTCATAAGAGGCTGGAAAAAGATGGTACCCAAAAGATTTCCTCCAGGACTAGCTGAAATTCCTGCATTAAACAAATTCAACGCCTATGTCCTGAGTCCTTGCAAAATGCAATTATGCTGGTCGAAGTCCCTATCAGCTTCATGTGTGATTTCTCCACAGGTCAACTCGGGTACATGAACTGATTTCAAGCACCTGGGAAGAGGGGCCAGGTTGGGTCTCAAAAGGAGAAGAGGAAGATGTAACACTGAATGCAGAGTCCAGAACCACTGAGATCAGAGTGTGCCTACTTTGAAATTTTCCCCACACCACAGATGACCTTTGGCCATGGGTTTTCATACAATTTGTGGCTCCTTCTTGGGACACGCACCCTTCCATCTGCAAGATCTCTAGCAATAAAAACAAACAAACAAAGGTACCACATAAAACCTAGAGTTTTATCAGAAGATAAACGCGGCTTCCGGCCAATGTTTTCAGCCATGGTGACCTATTTTATCACAGAAACTAATTTGAGTTTTCAGTTTCATCAACTGAAATATGGCAGGCAAACTGAAGAACAAGTTGATGTAAGTGAATATACAGGTTTCCAGAACTCTGCATTTCTGGGTTCACCGCAGCGAGGAGGCAAAGCCTGAAGACCACAGATCCATGAATGACGTTCTAATGAGACAGACTGGACCAAAGGGCCTCTCAGGTCAAATGAAAATCACAGCTCACAGCAATCACCTTCTGGCCAGATGACAGAGTGAGACTAGACAACTAGTTGAACACAAGGCTGGCATGTTCTCTGGAGTCATCCTAACCCGCCGGGTCACCTTGGAGTGCACGCCAGGGGGGCACGGATGTTTGTGTGTTGGAGAGAAAGAGAGGGGGACAGACGCTATTCTCACTGGAAGAGTTTACGTAACAGAAAAGGGGAGAGAATATTATTCTGAGACAGCCGCTCTCTCTTTATAAGAGACTCCAAATATCATGCGTCCCTTCATTGGTCAGCATACCGTCTGCCAGGCTTGAGGTGACAACGACTGTCTCTGCCCATGAATCCAAGAAGCAATCCAGGGGGTCTCTGAACAAAGTTCCCCTCAGTCCGCCCTTGCCGTGTTATGAACATTTCTAAATAGTAAATAACAGGACGTGGTTTTGATGACAGTGTTGACCTCACTTGTGCATTACTCTGCTTTCCAATGGATCGGCGTGGCTGCATCACTCAAAGTACCAGAGAAAGCACAGGTGGGTAGGAAAAGAAGCTGACAGAAGCTAGTGAAGTAATACACAGGTGGCAGCTTGTACACACACCTGCATCTTCACCGCGCTTCAAAAATAAGATTCTATTTTCCACTTCTATACTCTATACATTGCAGGACAGACTGAGTACATATTTGTAAAGGGAAACTCATTATTTGGATTAACAGTCCATGCAAAACCTTATATAAGTTCATGGCTCCGTACGGAAAAAAGCATGGGAGTCGGATGTTCCTTCGCTCACCCAGACTGTTCTCTCTCTTTCACGGGTACTCGCTCTAACCTCTGTGTTAGAAGTCAGACCAGAGAGAGCACAACAAACCCGATCTTCCTTTTAGTATCAAAGGCAGTGAGTCAGTGTTTATGCAATGATATGCTACTAAAGCAAACAGGCAGATTCAGGAATTCCAAACCGTGTGGTGTTTTCATTTCTATGTCATGTGATTATGTAGCTCGCCACATTTGGGCACTTTAAATTACGAGGTCTCCCATTGCACATTTCTTTATCAGCCCTCCACATAACTGTTTGACTAAGCCTCTCTGATACAAATGCCTAACATGCTTGCTGTTTCTCAGTAGGAAAAAAATATGCCTTCAGCCTTTGACCCAACACTGGGGCTTCTCAAACCCCTTCCTGTCCTTGAAAATATATCCCATTGTGGTATCAGTGCCTGCCAGTGACACAGGGCATGCACACACACTACACTGCCCAGACATGCAGAGCGGTCTCCGCTCACCGAAATCAAGGCTGACATAACACTCCTCTATTAGTGAGCACAAAATGCAGGGCTGATATGGCCAAAGGTCCTCCCCAGAAGGGGGTTTATTAAAGGCTATTGGGGACACTTTAAATGGAGAAGATATGAGACTCAGCTCAACAAGTGGCCCGCCTGTCCTCACGGGATCATATTCTGGGTTTTTAGTTTCCTTCTTGTCACCTTCCATCCCTCTGCTTTCCAAGTATTCTCAGTTATATGGTTAGGGATGGTGTCCATCAAGACAAGAACAGAAAGACGAGACCAGCCCCGGCAGCCTGCATGGCCCTGCCTTCACTCTTCTCTAATTTTTATTTTTACTGAAAATTTAGAAGGAAAACATGGCAAATCATGAGAGACTCTTGAATACTGAAAACAAACTGAGGGCTGAAGAGGGAAGAAGAAAGGGGGAAGGGAAGTGATGGTCATGGAGAGGGGCACTTGTGGGGAAGAGCACTGGGTGTTGTATGGAAACCAACTCAACAATAAACTATTTAAAAAAGAAAGAAAGAAAACATGGCAAATTATTATCTGCTTAGTGCACATTTAGGTGTCCCCGTGCTCACTTTTTATCTATAAAAGATAATGACCTGCAGCATTTGTTACAGCCCGAGGCCTGAACCTTCCCCTGTTGTCCCCACCCCACCCCGATATTGGGCATCTTCAGTGACAACAAATGGGCCCCCAAACGTATCGGTGAAAAACCACAAGTTCCCGCTCTCAGTGACTTGAATTAGTGAAATGAAACAGTCATTTCTATTTTGGTAGTTGTAAAGAGTTACACTTCGTAGTACAGTTAAAAGGTCAGCTCTAGAAATTAACGGGCGAGTCCTGGTCCCATCTGGGAGCAGAGAAGGATTTTTTTACAGTGCCCAAGGGCCCTTGGAACGCACTGTCTACATGGAGGTGGCTGGGAAACCTGTTGGAAAGAAGAGACTTCGGCGGGGGTGACTCCATAAAGTCACCCGCCAGGAGAAGGCACTTTCAGAGACTGTCTTTCAGTAAAGCCATTGGCAGATATTTGGGAATCCCAGTCCACAGGGGTCTGGCAGGGTCGTGCCAACGAGTGGCGGATGTGATGAATGCTGCCCGCGAGATCAGACTCCCTCAAGGTGTTCTGAGTTCTGCAGACTTCACTCGGCTGGGGCTCATGACCCTCGCCTCCGTCTTCCCGCACAGACCTCAGAGGACCACTGCCCTCTGGCCGGTCGCACTGGTTAGGAAGCTTATGTCAACTTGGAACCAGCTCCCAGCTGTAGCATTTCTGCCTTCCCCGAGCTGTCCTCCAGACATCTTTTTGGAAATGCCCTTCAATTATCTGGGTTAACAAATGCTTCCAGGCTTTTGCCATCTAACCACGTTTTTATATATCGCATTGATTGTGTCAACACCCTGATTAAAATCTTTCCATGACTCTTCTCCGGTCTTCCAGAGAGACTGCCAGCTCCTCAGCAGAGCTTATGGGGAAGGCACTGCATGGTCTGGCGTTCCTAGCGTGACACTTCTCACCTGCCCCCTGCTTTAGCCACTCTGGATTAGTTGTGGTTCCAGCGTGCCAGGTTCTCCCTTATCTCTGAGCTCGGCACAACGTCCTCTGCCATGTGACAAAGCTGGCATTTTCCTCCTCCCATCAATCTGGGCTGGCTTTGGCCAAAGGGAAATTAGCAAAGATCTTGTCAGCAGAGGCTGAAAGGGACTGTGTGCTGGCGTCTGTCCTCTCTTGCTGTCCTGGGGACCCCTGAGACTGTGATACGAAGAAGCTCAGACTAGCCACTGGCGAATGTGAGACCACGTGGAGCAGGCACAAGCCATCCCAGATGACGCTCCCCTCTCCCACTAGCCTTCCAGCAGCTAGACATCAGAATGAGGCCATCATGGTTCAACTAGTCCTAGCCAAGTGGGCTGACTAGAATACCTCAGCTGACATGTAGCATCACAAGAAATAATATATGTTTGGGGTAAGAAGCTATCGAACGGTGGGGTTTGTTTGTTACACAGTATGTACACACTGATGCACTCTTTGTTTCCTGCCTAACTCCTGCCTATTCTTCAAGCCTGAGGGTGAAGGCCCCTCAGACCCCAGAAGATGCTACACTGGTCTGCATCCATAGCATCCTGTGGGTACCACTGATGGAGCACAAGCAACAGTGTAAAGTGACTGTCAATTTTCTCATCTCTCCTAGTAACTGGAAGCTTCTTCTGCCACTGCAGATGCCCTCCTTAGAACACACACTCAGCAAATATTTGCTGAAAGAAGAGACAGGAATGTGTACATCTGTCTTCCAGATTTTTCTCTCCTTCACTTAAAAGAACTAGACTAGGGAATTTTTACCTATCAGCACCTAGACACGGTAACTACATAAAAATGTATAATAATGTTTTTCTTTTTTAGAGTTTCACTCATCTCAATAGCCTTTGGGAATCTCCCTACTCTTTTTATAGATGAGACTATCATATCTTCCAAACCTACTGTGCCTTTCAGTTTGACTAATACGAAAAAAATCACCTAAAATTCCAAGAGCCCTCAGCAGATATGCACATGGATAAATCTGACCGATATCGTCACCTACACTGTCAGGATTACTCTACCATAGACGCCAAAGAAGCAGAAGGTTTTAACAATACATAACTGATTTCACCATCAATGCAATGACATTGACCATTAATGACAATTCGTATTACAGAGGAAACATTTCTACAGCAAAGAGACCAGCAAGTAGTAAATTTTTACCTGTTCACTTCAGCAACACATCATGCTAAATTCTATTTTGTGAAGTTCATCATCCTACTGGTAGCACAGTTACTAGGGAGCAATCACTGGGCTAAAACTTAACACATGTTATCTCATTTAACTCCCTCAGCAAAGGTATAGGTCTGTCCAACCCTATTTTAAAGGGAAGGGGAACAGGACTCTGAGGAGTTGGGCAACTTCCCCAAGGACACACAGCGAATGAGTGGCAGGTCTGGGATTTGAGCCCGAACAGGATTCCAAATGCCTCTTATTTGGAATAATACCTTTAAGTCTAATGCTGTTGAGTGTGAATGATAACTGTCTTCCTCTGGAAGACGAGGAAACAGAGGCACAGAGAGAGAGAGCTTGCCCTTGGTCTTAGAGGGGCAGGAATGGGAGGAGAACCCAGATGTCCCTTTTTAGCCTGAGGCTCCTGCTCCTGGACCAAACCCAAGGCATCTCCAGTCTTTCCTTAGTTATTACTATTTACATTCATGCCTACCTCTGTGACTGACAACAACAAACTCAAGAGAGAGATTACAGGGTCTCTCTATTCTCAGGGTTCTTCCAATTACTGTGAATCTAGGTAGGTGATGAAGACAAAAGTATGAAGCCTGAGGTTCATGAGGCCTAATTGGGTATCATCTGCCAAAGCCAATTTCTTAAAAAATAAGCATTTATCAAACCTTGGGGTGCCTGGGTGGCTCAGTTGGCTGAGCATCTGACTACAGCTCAGGTCATGATCTCATGGTTTGTGAGTTCAAACCCCACATTGGGCTCTGTGCTGACAGTGCAGAGCCTGCTTGGTATTCTCTGTCTCCCTCTCTCTATGCTGCTCCTCTGCTCACTCTCTCTTTCTCAACAATAAATAAACATTAAAAAATAGCAATTGACAAAGCTTGAGAAGGGTGTTAACCTTCCAACTTTGCCATAGTTCACATTAGTTGTATCTATTATTCATGTCAGTATCAGAGATGGCCTTCATTGCTTCATTGCCTGCATACCATGAGGAAGGATGACCAGTTACCATTAAATATTGGATTAAGAGTTATGTAGTGATCTTTAAAAAAAAAAAACCAACCCTCAGGGAGTGCCTGGGTGGCTCAGTTGGTTGGGTGTCCAACTTCGGCTCAGGTCTTCATCTCACAGTTTGTGAGTTTGAGCCCTGTGTCAGGCTCTGTGCTTGGGATTCTGTGTCTCCCTCTCTCTCTGCCCCTTCCCCACTAATACTGTGTGTCTCTCTCTCTCAAAAATAAATAAGTATTTAAAAAAAATTTTCAAATCCTCTACTTCTCTACAATATCAAAATGCATATAATAGGTATCTATTGTTCTAGGAATCAGTGTCTTCTATAATTTAAACCATTTTGGGGCACCTGGGTGGCTCAGTTGCAGTATCCAACTCCTGATTTCGCCTCAGGTCATGATTTCAGGGTCATGAGATCAAGCCCCAAGTCTGGCTCTGTGCTGAGAATGGAGCCTGTAAAACACACACTCTCTCTCTCTGTTTCTCTCTCTCTCAATCTGTCTCTCTCTCTTCCCCTCTGGGGTGCCTGGGAGGCTCAGTCAGGTGAGTGAGTGTCTGACTCTTGATTTCAGCTCAGGTCGTAATCCTCGGGTTATAGGGTGAAGCCCTATGTCAGGCTCCAAGCTCAGCTTAGATTCATTCTCTCTCTTCTTCTGCCCCTCTCCCATGCATGCGCTCTCTCTTTCTCTCTCTCAAATAAAAAGAATTTTTGAAAAAGGTCCTCTCTCTTCCTCCATCCCCCTCCCCCACTCACACCCTCTCTTAAATAAAGAAAATAATAAAAATAAAGTTAAAAAAAACTGACTTCAACAATGTAAAATGATGACTTGTTGGGCACACCACACACTATCAAACAGAACCGATTTATTTTAATTGTTAAGAAACAGGTTGGAAACATAGGATGCTCTGAAAGTATAAACAGCTACCTACGTGTTTCTTTTTTTGTACCAAAACCATTTCCCTGAGTTCCAGTCCTGGATCTTCAACATCTATCCTTATCCCAGGTAGGAAAGAGGGAATCGGTATTTGCTGAGTGTATGAAGTTGTGCTACAAATGTTCAGTTACACAGTAACTGGCTTCCCCAACATGAAGACACAGTACCATATGGTTACCATCTTGCAGAAGTATCCTCATTCAGTGAGGAAATGATAAAAGGTCTCTGATGGTGCAGAACAACTTTTGGTAATGAAAGGAACGGTACTAATGATACTTTATATCATTTGTGAGTTCCAGATGTCCTGGGGTCATCATTGATCAGATTCCCTTGCTTTCCATCTCTCAATAAGATTTCCAAGTAGATCTGCCCTTAGTTCTTTCTTGGTGAACAATGTCCTGACATCTCCGTGCTGACACAGACAGAAACAATCCTAGGAGAAAGTGTCGGTGGGAGTCACTGGATGGGGACCTCCACAGTGAAGTGCCTGCAGAATAAAGTCCCCAAGACATCCAATGTCGATTGGTGGCCCAATTTTAGACTTAATCCAGGCAAGGCCAACTAGGTTAGAGACTTTAAAACATAATACTCAGGATTTCTATGTTCTTTTGGATCCAAACCAGATCCAGGGGAAAACATGATTGGGTGCCAATTCCTTCTGACATAAAGGGAGGAGGCGAGTAATTAGAAAGAAGAGGACAAGTCAGTAGTGTTCTGTTTCAATGCCGGGTATATGGATCAATTACAGGAGCACAGCTTGCTGGCTCTCGTTACACCCGACTGCTTTCAGGCCAGAACAGGCAACGGGAAAAGGAACCAAGATCAAACATAGTGGTGTTTCCCCCTGTGCTCCCTCTCCTGACCCAATTCCTCCCAAACAGCTCCCCGTGTCCCCAACTCTGAATGCCAGTGCTGATGAACTACAAGAACATTAACCCCATTCACGAGCAAAACTGATGCCATCCAATGCCCAGATGAAGGAAATGGAAACTCCTCCATGAGCAAGGTGACTGCCAACTCCCTTCTGACCCTCTGGGGGCCACCGTCTTCCACTGGCTACTCCCTTGCTTGCCTTTAGAGAAGGGCCAGGCAGCAGGTTGCTAGGAGAAGGTGGCGTCATTGCTGGGGCCCAGAAATAGATCACCAGAGTGCCGGGAACCTGGCTTTCCAACTCCAACGGCAGCAATAAGACACCACTTGGCAGCTCATCTCCTCTGCTAAAGGGAGTGACAGACTAACGTGACCCAGTGTGCGGTTCTCACCTTGACGTGCTATCTTTTCATCTATGCTTGTGCTCCATGTGCCGGTGACTGAGCAGGGGCAAGAAACCCGCTTCACATCAAGGCCAAATGACTCTTTTATGAATTATGTGCTTTGCTGTCACCAAACTGACATTTGCATATTTAATTTCTCAGTGTCCTGAAAATGGGGGGGGGGCATTGGGCAGGGAAGGAGCTTGCCCACAAACAGAAGCATGAGACCCAGAAAACAGGTAGAGCGACTGAGATTGCCAAAGAGAAGGGAAAAGAAATCTGTTTGTACAGGACACAGCTGTCCCCTTTCTGAACAACAGCATCCTAATCTCATGCCCCCTTTTCTTGGAGAACAAAGAAGAAAAGGCAAAGAAGACTGGAAAACCAGGGCTTGCCATGGTGGCAGAAGGGAAACATTCTTTGTGCCCGGTTCTCTTTGTTCTGAAGAGTCAGTTTTACAATGCTTAAAACGGGTAGCAACTCGTAGGAGCCCAGGGCATTAAGACTGCCTATTAAATTCTTGGATTTTAGCCGTAGAGAGATTACAATTTTTCAGTTCTATGCAAACTACAAAGGCTGGCAAAGAAAAAAGGAAAATGAAACGAAGAGCCTAACAGATATTTTAGAAAACTAATCTAGCAAGACTGTGTTCCTTTCTAGATGCACCAAGTTCATCGTCTTGAAGTTCATGAGGACAGAAAGGTCTAGGTACTCATGCAAGGGTCCTCAGCAGGGAATTGTGCCAGCATGGTGCCCAGGGCTCCTCCTGACCAGACACTGACCAGAAGGGAGATGGTAAGCAAGGTGTCTGTTATAAAGGTAGAGGGAAAGATGTGGAATTTCTAGCTGGAAGAAGATGACTCAGAATCCAAAGGGCATGGTGATGAGAACGTGCCTGAGTTTTAGAAATTAAAGATGCTAAAAAGTTTGCTATTTGTATCCTATTCATATTTCCATTTGAAGTAGGGTGGGGGGGGTTCTACTTAAGTCATTTTTGAACATAAACACAAAGAGGAAAGAAAAAGACTAAAAAACCAACTTTCTCCAATGTAGGTTTTGAAACAGTGAATTATACGATGTCACCTAAAAGGCATTTGAAAATTTTTTTTAGTGTTTATTTAGTTGAGAGAGAGAGAGCAAGCAAGGGAGGGGCACAGAGAGAGAGGGAGACACAGAATCTGAAGTAGGCTCCAGGCTTTAAGCTGTCAGCACAGAATCCTATGTGAGGCTCGAATCCATGAACCACAAGATCATGACTTGAGCCAAAGTCAGACGCCTAGCCGACTGAGCTACCCCAGAGCCCCTCAAAAGCATTTTATACTTTTTCTGAATCAGGGAAACATATGCATCTAGGTGCCTTCAAAAAGTTAGCTTAATGCTCAAGAGGTACAGAAGATGAATTAATTCTTTCAATCTAGGATTCCACTTAGCATGATTTATGATATAGCTACCACTTGAAATTTAATATGCATATACATCAGGAGAGTGATTAGATGATTTTCTGGTACTTCACCAATGATTGTTTTACAAAAGTGAAAAATTGGGGAGAACTCAAAGAACAAAGTTATCTTTCTCTTTGTCTTTTTTTTGACATTAGTCCCAAGGAACAATTTATTTGCTGGTGAAAAAGAACCAACAGGTTCTGTCTGGGCTTCCTGATAAAACAATGTCATTTTGTTTTTATTTGTGCCTCACTTTTCTGCAGGGAAGCAAAAGCGAAGCAACAATCTTTTAGGGAAATAATGAGGAGTTCAAAGTCTATGGTATGACATAGTGCGTAAGAAATAAGAAACATCAGCCATATTTTAACAAAGATGATAGATCCAATCAACCTTAAAGATGGTCAAAACTATGGGGCTTACTTACTATTTCCTTCCCGGGGTGGCCACACTGGCCAGTCACTCCTTTGGTGCACAGGATTCCTCAACAGTGGACACTTCACAAATACACCCCTTGAGAAATATTTTTACTTCAGGGTATGGTTTCTGTCTTCAAGTTCAAGTTTAAAACATTCTACCTACTTGGGTTGAAAGGCATCATTTCTTTAAGTGACCTGAGGGCTTGCCTCGACTTTTGCAAATAAATATGTAAGATCGATCCTAAAGGAGAACGGTTCTCCAAGGCTACAAACCCCCATTCTATGTCTTTGTCGCTGTCTTCCCACATCGTTTCTGATGGAGAGAACTTTCTGACCAGAGGTCTCATTTGCCCAGATGCAGGAGCAGGTAAGTAAGAGACAGTTTTATCTGCCCTCCCTCCCTTGTCTTCTCAAAGCACATACAGACATGGGTCTAAAGTCCTGCCTTTGCTTCAAGGTCTAATTCTGATGGACATCAGCGTTTGAAGCCTTCCCTGAAAACCCAGCTCTGAGCACCCTGACCCACTGTCCCTTCCGGGGCACCTGATTCCAACGCCAAGTGCATAGCCCCCCTCCCAGGGCTCCGTTAGCAAAGTCTCCGAGAGCAGCAAATATCGATTATGCATCACTGTATCCCTAATGGACTTCAGCACACCTGAAATTCTTTTAATACATATCATTTATTTAGTGAATTCTAATCTTAAAGAGAACACAAAGCCTTTGAACCTCGCACTACTTGGCTAGAAAGCAGTCTCCCCAGGCCGTGGATGCTTCCTCTCCCACACAGGACACGAAGATTGTAGAAGATGCATGAGCGTTTATTTTTTCTTCCACAATGTCTGGGTGTCCTGTGTATCTCCCTCCCCTTCCCAAGATGAGGGCTGGCGGATGATGATGCCAAGGGGAAAGGGTGTGCCTGGATCTGCTGGACTTTGCCAAGACCTCAGGAAGCACCTCTGACATCAATTCTCAGAAGGAGTGGCTCCTGCAAAAGGCCTGCCAAAGGGGCAGTGGCCAGGAATTAGTGAGACCATTGGTAAGATGTGGTTCAAGGAAGTCTGAGAAGGGTGAAAAGGGTGAGGCTGAAAATGCTAGGAGACCCGAGGCTACCCAACATGGCCCTGAGCACCTGCACAGAACAGCTCGGCCAAAGCCTTTACAGCATGCCATCCAGGTGACAGGGCCGTCCACAGCAAGGACCCAAACCAGCGAGACGCATCCCTCATTATTCTCACAGCAAAATCTCCCCCTCTCTCCTGATCCCTTTATCTACTTCACGTTTTTTTTTCTTTTTTTATGATAGTGCTAGAGAATTTGGTGTCACAGATGGCAAATCTAAAAGGTACAAATTGACAGACACATGGGAAATTCCCAAATCACTCTTATCAGAGCATGAGTATGTAATTCTCTCACTCTGGGGACGAGAAATTCAGGTGTGATTTTTCAAAGCTTATAAAGACAGCATAATGCTGTCTAAATAGGCACAGGGGTGTTTCGGTCTTCCCGTTTCTTCCTAGGAAACATGTAACTCTTGCACTCAGAGGTTCTCCAGAAAAGCAGGTCAATAAACATAAAATCCAAGAAACCTTTATTGTTGTTACCCTCAGGAGCAATGCAGGATGATGGCACCCCAAGAAAGCCCTTGTGAATCCCCCTCTCGCACTGTGGAGACGTTGGATGGACCTAACTGGTATCGGCATACCATTTCCTTGACCCAATTTGCGCATCACCCCGAAGTGAAGAAAATGTAAATGCTGTTGTTCAGTAAACGGTGAGTTTCTTTCTAAACAGATCCCATACTTGAAGCCTGGCTTCCGCTTTGGGGACAAGTGTAAACATCAATGGCGACAAAATGGTGTGACGGTAAGAGACGAAGCCACCACCATTCACAGACGGCCAAGTCGGGCAGCTTGGAAACAACCGATAACAGCAAACCAGTCACATGGAAAATGAGAGGAAATCCACAAGGTGCTGCACCTGATCAGAAAATCCCCAAACTCTATTGATAGTCCTATAAAACATTTTTTAAACAAATTGTTTCCTTTCCCACATTTACTTATACCCATCATAGACAGTCAGTATCTAGTTCTAAGTAAAGGAAAGTAGATGGGTCTCTCCATGCCACCTCCCCAACCTGATGAAACTACAGTCAGATTCACTCCAATCTCATGAGGATCATGGTTACTGAGGGGTCATGCATGCTTTACTTAGATATTCAGTCAACAACTATTTACTGAGTATCCACTGTAGGCCAAACAGTCACAGGTATGAGTCCATCTGGTAAGTCATGAGGCTTCCAGTCTAGTTGAGGAGATGGACAATTATCAAATAAATATATAATACATAGGCGATTCAAAGGCAAATGAAGTAGGCTAGGGAGCAGAGAGGGATGAGGTTGGTGCTGTCTTATACAGGCCAGAGGAGGCTGCTTTGAAAAGGTAACTTGAGAAGTCCTACTTAAGGAAGTAGAGCTTAAGAAAGAAATCAAGATCACTGCCTCCTTGTGTATATGTGACGCTATATTCGGGTGTGGAGGTGGACAGTCTTTGAAAACTTAATTTCAAAAGTGGCTTGTGTTTGGGGTGCCTTGGTGGCTCAATGGGCTAAGTGTCTGACTTTGGCTCAGATCATGATCTTGCAGTTTGTGAGTTCGAGCCCCGTGTTGGGCTGTGGGCTGACAGCTCAGAGCCTGGAGCCTGCTTCAGAATCTGTGTCTCCCTCTCCCTGCCCCTCCCCTACCTCCCCCTCTCTCTCTCTCTCAGAAATAAATAAATGTTAAAAAATTTTTAACAAAAGTGGCTTGTATTTAATTTTCAAAAAGATCGATGAGTTGTAGACCCTAATTTTAATGACTAAAACTGTATTTTTAGAAGACACGCAAATGAACACCTTTGAGTTGTCCTGTGGTATTTGGGAGGGTCCTGTGGAAAGGATACCATGATGATGACAAACTGCCCCTCACCCGTCTCTGCCTCTCTCTCTCTCTCTCCCTGTGTGTGTGTGTGTGTGTATACACCCACACTATAGATAGACAGATAGACAGATAGACAGATAGATAGATAGATAGATAGATAGATAGATAGATAGATATGTAGGCGGTTAGGCACTCAATTCGATCTCTGCTCAGGTCATAATCTCATAGTTCATGAGTTCGAGCCCCGCATCAGGCTCTGCGCTGAACCTGCTTGGGATTCTGTCTCTCCCTCCTTTTCTCTGCCCCTCCCAGCTTGTGTGTGTGCTCTCTCTCTCAAAATAAATAAACTTAAAAAAAGAAAACCAGTTGTAAATTGAAGTTGTGCCAAATCATTGATTTTTAGAAGTGAAACAGGGTAAAAATGAAGGTTCAACCTGCCTCGTCCAAGCTGACACGTTACACAACGAGACCTACAGAGCAGGAAGAACAACCAGGAGCCGCTTAACTCAACTTTCTCGTGTTACTCCTCATAAATCAGGCCCCTGGGGCTTTCAGGGTTCCAGAGTGCCAAGGTTAACTGCAAGATCGTGCAGAAAACCCAGATCTCCTGACCCACAGGCAAGTCCTCATTACCATCCCTTTCTTGCATGAAGATACCACAGTCTGAGACACTGCCAGAAGTGATCTCCCAGAAAGACGGTGGCAGATTTGAGAGGTGGCTAATGGTGACAGGCGAGGGGTCCCGCCAAAGCGATACCTTTGTGGTTCTATCTGTTGGACTTCTGAGGACAGAAGCCCCTACATCCAATAGCTGCTGTGATGGTAACTCAACGTTTCTCCACGTTCTGACCCCATCTACGCGCAAGCACGTGTTCTTTGAAAATCTCCTGCTTGCCCTCCTACAGTGGCACAGGCTTCAGGGCACTGAGGATGCCAAAGTATATGCTCAATGTAAAAATGCACCAGGATCCCAAAAAGACTACTAATGACCAAGATGACTCATGTCACAACTTGCTGAGAACATTGAGACCCCGCCCCTCCTCGCCCCACAGAGCAAAGTAGTCTGGAAAAGGAAGTCCACAGCTCTGAAGGAGTTCACTAGAATTTAGTTCTCTCTTCCTTTCTCTCAATGCACTCCCTTCACAGAAGGATTTTAAGATTACTTTAGTTGGCCATGTGGCATTTTCAAGTTTACACTTCAGAACTTCTCTGAAAACCTCATTTAATGTTTGGGGTTTGACAGGGTATCACATGAGCATTTCAACACAATGGTTTAAAAAAAAACCCACCAGATTTGAAACAAAAGCTATTTTGATTTTAGTATCTGCATTATTCATTTAAATGTAACCTGAAACCTAAAGCGCTTTTCCAGAAGACACTTGTTTCTTAGGATAAAAATGCTTTCTAAAACATCACCAGAAAAAAGAAGTCACCAGAAAGTGTGACCACCTGATTGAGAAGATAATTTCTAGTAAAATACACTGCTACTTTAGGATCCAAATTATCCCTTGATAGTGACAGAAACTTAAAAAAGTTTTTTATGTTTATTTTTGAGAGTGAGAGAGAGACAGACCAAGAGTAGGAAGGGGAACAGAGACAGAAGGAGACACAGAATCCAAAGCAGGCTCCAGGCTCTGAGCTGTGGGCACAGAGCCTGACATGGGGCTTGGACCCATGAACCACGAGATCATGACCTGAGCTGAAGTCCACCACCCAGGCGCCCCAATAGTGACAAAAACTTTTACAATAAGAGAGATTTTTTTTAATAGTCAATATTCAAGTGCCTTACACAACATTGTATCCCTTTTGGGGACCCCACACCAAGATGTCAACCGATCAATTAATAGATTATTTGTTGCTGCATAGAGATGTACAAAATAAAGCGTAACATATATATATAGACTGAAGGAAATAACACTTGATGGGAGGCAGTGACTTGCCAAAGGTTGCAGACTTTCTTGACCTGAACCATAGGACCAGGAATAGAATTCCTGTCTTTTGATGCCAGGAGCTATGTATTTCCACCAGAACCAATGTGATCATATGCACAAAATGTAACCATGTTAAAATTCCGGTGTTTTCCATCAGTGACTATGAGGCACTGGGAGATTTTAAATTTAATAAGCTTATTTTAATAGGACTATTTAACCCTGAGGAAATATGGATAGAGATGCATATTTTAACACAAATTTTTGGAAAACCACGAAATAAAAATATTCAGTGGAAATTTCTCTTTTCAGTGTTAATGCTTTTCCTCCTGACATATGCACTCATATTGCTGTATCTTGCTCTTTCAAAATCACTTGTGCAACTGGAAAAATAGAAGTAAATAAAAAGCCTGGAAAAGTTTCCTGACTGAATTATTACGAAGCTAAACAGAGCAGCGCCTGGGTGGCTCAGTCAGTTAAACATCCCACTTTGGCTCAGGTCATGATCTCACAGTTCGTGGGTTCGAACCCTGTGTCAGGCTCTGTGCTGACAGCTCAGAGCCTGGAGCCTTCTTCAGACTGTCTCTTTCTCTGCCCTTTCCTTGCTCATGCTCACTCTTTCTCTCTCTTTCTCAAAAATAAAACATTAAAAAAATTTTTTAAAATAAGCTAAAAACAGATTACATAAAATTACATATCTATACCACACATAAATATATGTTTTATGTACATATAATATATACACAAATATATAATATACTAAATATGTATATGTATGGATTAAATATGCATGTATTTTATACACACACACACACACACACACACACACATACACACACACACACACACACACACACACACACACAAGTCCAGGTCAAAGCTGTTCTTAGTTTTGTCAAACTTAAAGACAGTACATTCATAGCCAATTCTGGGTTCCTGCAGCCATATTCTTTCCCTGATTAAAACTTTGTAAACTTTTTGTGGACACAATTTAGCAATGAGGTAAAATCTCCAGAAAGCAACAGAGCTGGTTAAATTCCCGAGTTTTGTGGCAGATAAGCTCCTTGATATCCATAGTGTGCTATCTCTTTCAATTCTTGATACTCAGGTTCCTGATGAAAAGCAACTGGCAGCTGATCATTTACTAGCCCCCAGATCCTGCCCCTGCACCTTGATAAAAACCGGTAGGTCAGCCAATTTTGAATAAGAGAAGCACCCAAAACCAATTGACTGTATTTGCATACCTCAGGTTTGTGAAAGCCAGAAAAAAAAATCATTCCAGAGCCAAAAAAAAAAAAAAAACTTCACATAAATAAAAGTAATTCCTGGGTGGAAATCCTAGCTGCTAATCCTCAGCCCAGAGAATTTTAGCCCCTCCCCACCAACCGAAGAGAATTGTAAGCGCCCAGTTGAAAGCGTTTGCTCTAAACCTGACACTGTGTAACTGAACCAGGAGCAAGGGCATTGCAACGGTGAAAGAGTCACTGTATTCCTCTCTTGGATACATTCCTCTCTTAGATAATGAGCAGTGCCCCACGGAAGCCCAGAGAAAGGCAGGCTCACTGCGAAGAAAGAGGAGCCACTCCTCTAAGAAAAGAAAGTAATTGGATAATCACTTAGAACGCAGGCTAACACCCCTCCATCGCCCTGGCTCAGTGACTTCCCATGATTCGCAACACCGTCCAAGGCAAGTCACTGCGGCGTCTTGTTCACTTACACCATTCACCGTGCGCTGCTCCCAGGTAGCCTTGGCTTATCCTTCACCATGGAGACGTCCCACAGGCGCTGGAGTGCTCCGGGCTCAGGCGTGCTCTTTCTTCCTTCCAGAGGAGTGAGGGATACCTAGCATGGGAGTCGCGGGAAGAAACAGGAAAAGGTAAATGCATTATCCAATCACTCCTGATCTCAACAAAAGAAGTCTCAGGATCAGATCAATGAGACCCACAGCTCGCTGGAGACCGTCTGCCAGGACCCTTTCCTTAAAACAGAAATTTAGTATCTTTGTTCCCCACGCAGGAGACACTGCGTGGTCAGGCCAGCCTTCTTCCCATGTCGATCCCAGCCCTCCTTGGCCTCTCTTTACAACCCCCCCACCCAAGTTGAAGCCAATTCTGGGAGACTCCTGATGCAATCCCAGCTGAGATGCAAATCTGCAGCAGAGCCTCAAAACATGCCAGCAAATTTCACTCTCTGCAGAAGGGAGGGACCTGGGACCATCACCTTTGGCCATTTTCATACCTCGCTGGGCTGTTGGGAAGATCAATGAGATCATTCTTGCAAAGTACTTGCAGTTCCCGGGGAAGAAAGGCACTATGTAAACGCCAAGTATTATTAGTGGTCATAAGCCTGTTACTGAGCTTGGAGCCAGGATTTAAAAGGCAGTTTTGGCTAGGCACCAACAGTCAACTATCCCTGGGGCACCGAAACGTGCAAAAGTCTGCACGGGCAGCTGTGCTACAACTCCCCTTCCACCGACGGGTCCAGGGAGGCCCAGGACCGGAAACAGGGCCTTCGGGAAGCTCAGGGAGAGAGAAAGCGCAGGCCTGCATCAGAGCGGGAAGCAAAGGGAAGGCGGGGGAGAAGGGGGTGACCGAGGCCTGTGCAGGCGCATCGTTATTTGGTCCCTGCCACCAGCCCCCTCCCATTGCTGGTTTACATGGGTTTAGGGCACTGGAGGTTTGCAGGGCTGTGAAATTTTCCACTTGGCCACCTGCCATTCCCACCCACTGAGGATAACACTTGCGCACACACAGAAGTGGCATGCAGAGGCCCTGCTGGAGAAGGACTGGAGGATTTTTGTTTGTTTGTTGCTTTTAAAGAAAAGACCTATTCATCTCCCGATTCTTAATATTTTCCACACCTGGACTTCTTGATGTTTTCCCTCCATTAGGACAGAGCCAGGAGCAGCTTTCCCTGAGCCAATATGATCGCGTTATTTCTACTTGTTTATTCTTGAGGAGCACACTTGAGGTATAGGAACTTGCGTGAGTGGATCGGGGGACGATGAGAAACGCAGGACTGATGCTATGCTAGACCCGTTTGCTTCCCATTCATCCACAAGTGGCGGCCATGTTTGCCTCTCAGAGCCTGAAGCAGACGCCGAAGGAGAGAGGGACTCGGGGCTGGCATGGAGGGGGTACCACTATTTTGGGGAGGGAAAAATGTGGTCTTCATCTCAATAAAGGGCCAAACTGAATTACAGCAAATCAGATTTGGAATTGGTAAAAACACTCACACATATACCTCAAATTAACCAAAAAAAAGTCCCCCCAAAATTTAGGACAGAAGGGAGAAACGAGGTGTCTGCAATTAAGTGGCTACTATGATTAACCTGGGCTTGCATGGTGACTGCAGGTTACAAAGTGCTTTCTTCTTCTTCTTTTTTTATCGAGTTATAATCGATACACCATATTATATTAGTTTCAGGTATACGGAGTGCTTTCTTACTGATTCATTCACTGGACGAGCATTTAGTTGGGGCTTATGATTCTCACCGGGTTCTATGTTCCTAATGGTGAATGAAATAGACCAGGATCGTGCCTTTCCGGAGCTCACTGACTCGAGAGAAACAGACACGAAAGAATGAATGTACACCACTTTCAGTGTATGTATCAAAGCTGAGGACCAGATAGCCGCGATGAAGGAAAAAGAAGCATCGTGATTTGCAATCTTGATGGGAGTACCTCACTTAGGAGGGGCTTCAGAAGGCTTTTCTGACAACACTAACATGTGAGCAGAAGTTTGCCAGGTCGAGAAACAGCCTCTGGGTTACATGATCCAACTGGACCTCTACGACTAATTTCTGGTATTTTATCCTTTTCTTTTCCCCCTGGACATCTCAATGGGGTCTCCTTTATCAAGAAATGAGCTAGAGAACTGTTCTCAATACCTTGAAACGAGAGCCGTTTCTTCTTTCCAACTGCCAGGCCATCCGAACGACAAACACTAGTAATTTCCGCTGGGGGAGCACAGTTCAATGCAGAGAGTACACTTGATGTGACAGGAAAGGGAGCATCTGGGTTCCTAATGCCTCTCCCATCACCCAGTCCTCACAGTGAAATGAAAGGAAGCTTTCTGTTGACACCTGCATGCCACCGCTGGGTTAAGAAAGCTCTCCCCCCCAAACAGCTAAAAACAGATCACAATCCATGTAAACTTCTGAAAAAATTTTCCTAGCGACTTGGATTAGGTTCCAAACTTGCAACCTTCTGCTTTCCAATTAAGATGTTTTTATTATCTCTCTCTTGGACTCAAACAGCATTTATGGCCACTGTCAAGAGTGTCCTGGGGTGCCTGGGTGGCTCAGTCGGTTAAGCGTCTGACTTCTCAGAATCATGATCTCATGGTTCGTGGGTTTGAGCCCCACATTGGGCTCTGTGCTGACAGCTTGGAGCCTGGAGTCTGCTTGAGATTCTGTGTCTCCCTCTCTCTCTGCCCCTCCCCCGCTCACTCTCTGTCTCTGTCTCTCAAAATAAAAAATAAAAACATAAAAAATATTAAAAGAAAAAAAAGAGTGTCCTATGAAGCTTCTCATTTGGGTCTCGGTTTAGTTATCTGTTTATTTACCCAGGTGAGCTGCGTGCTGCAAAGCAGTAAAAAGCAGTGGAAACGTGGCGTTCATCTGAAGTGCTTTCTTGTTCCTTATCATCTCCCATCTGGTACTACTTAAGCCTTCCACTAAGGAAAATCAGTAATCCGCTTTCTTCATCCTGCAAAACTAAGTCATCCTCCGACAGGCTCGGTCATGTTCTCCCCGTGAATGAAGTAAGTTTGAAAGGGTTTCAAACAAATAGGCCAAACTTCCAGTTAAGTCTCGTCCCATTTAAGACATCCGGACAAAATGCATTTCCTCCTCCAAGTTTCTCATGTAACCAAAATCTTCAATAACACTTTCAAGTTCAAAGTCTCGAAATCCAAACCCTTACTTAGACTTAGCAGTTTTGACAAACTTTAGCAAACCAGGAGAGAAAAGACAGAGCAGGAAAAAGGACTTCTTGAAAACGAGCGTCCAATACCCCATCATCAGACTTGGGAAATTATGCGAGGCTGACAGTTTCATCCTCGGTCCAGAGAAGAAAACGACACGATGTCAATTTCTCCTTCCCCCCGATCGCCCACATCACTTACAGTCTCTTCCACACATTTCAACTCAAGGTCCCTGTCAGTTCAGCACTCCATTATACTGTCTTTCTATACTCTACTGGATTTACTTCAGTCTTGAAGGCTTGAAAAGTTTATAAGCTCCTTGATGAAAGAAACCTTGCCATGCTTTTCTTTTGCGGCCTCATAACAGTATCTAGTAGAAGAGCCTGAGTTTAAATTAAATGATCCGTAGCCAAGACCTGTTCTACAACTTAACCCTTCCTCCAAAGGCACCACTGCTCCGTAGCTGTAATTTAAGCCCTTCTCACCTGTCTCCGTCCTGCAGGGACCCACTGGGCCCCCACTACCATCCTACCAGATGAAAGCCCTCCGTGAACTAGAGAACAATTAAGCTAAAACGTCCCCTTCTCTCTGTTGTTCTTCCAAACCATTACATTTTTACTCATTAGTGGCTTTTGCATAGTCGCCATATTCAGTCTTGTTTCTTATAGTTTCCAAAGCCGCTGTTAAGGAAACCCTGGTGGGGTACGGAGGGGGGACATGGATGATCTGAGGCAGTGGCTCTCAAACTTCAACCACCATCCGCAAAACCTGAAGGTCTTAGGAAACGCCTGGAGGTCACAGATGCCTGGGTCTGCACCCCCTCCCCCCAATTTCTGATTCATTAGATCCGGGGTGGGGCCAGAGAACGTTCATTTCTAACAAGTTCCCAGGTGATGATGGTGCTGCTGGTCCACGGACCACACTTTGAGAACCTCTGCTCTAAACATAAGCCTTTTGGTCAATTACACAGGCAGAGAGAGGCTAGGGATCTTCTGAGTGTACTTAACCACGTAAGATGGCTTTATTGGAAAGAATCATACCTGTCTATTCTAGAGAGACACCAACTGGCCCAAAACCCAAAACGGCCCACATACCTCATAATCTGGGGGAAATTTTTGTTGCTTTAGACTTGGACTGTTAGCCCGCTCTCTCCTCTCTTCCCACTGGCTCCAGGTTCTGTTAGGGTTAATTCTGTCATCCATCTCTCCATCAGTCTCTTTCCTCTCTACCAGAAACTTCTTGACCTAGACATACCCAGCCACTGCCATCCCTAGGAGACCCTCCAACAGTCCCCAAATTGCTCTTGTCTCTCTTCTGTTCACTAACGAACGTGTTGAAGTGTGGTATAAATCCATGCTGTTATTTCACCAGGTACAGCTCAGCCTGCCTCCTAAAAGCAGTGGCCTTTTCCTAATAGACTTCTCTCCTACTATTTGTATAGGTCATTCACAGTTCTAGCAATTTTCTTTTACTCAGTGGACTCGCAGTTTTGCCTGAACTGCATCTTTCTGGAACAACTCCCCCATTCTTTGGTTATGTGGACTGGGGGGACCTCATGCCTAAGGTGCAGAGGGGCACGTGAACTTGTCCTGGAAGATCAGAGTACGTATCCCTCTCACCATGATGACTGCTTTCACAGACACATGATCAAAGCCAATCAGAGGTCTCTCCTCAGACTGGAACGTGAAAGTGTATACCCCCAAAAGCTGTTCTTACTTTCTCGCGAGAAAAGCCCTCTTGAGAATGAGGCTCTGTGACAGGGAGCAAGACTGAAAGACAGAAAGTCTGAGTCCTGACAACAGTGAGGTCCCTTCGATCCAGCCATGCCAAAAGTTCGATTTATCCCTGGATATTTTATGATGTTGTGACAGACAAAATGCTGAAGGGGCCCCCTAGATTGCTCTACGACGTAGTGCACACATGCTGTCCCCCACTTATTCAGTCAAGCACTAACCCAAGTGCTGCCATTTTGCGGCTAAAATTAAGGTCCCAGATTAGTCGATCTTGAAAGAGAAAGGTTATCCTTGGTGGGCCTGACCTAATCAGGGGCTCCCTTCCAGGGGACAAGCTCTTCCAAGAATGAGATTCAAAATGAGAGGACATATGCGGGGGTAGCACCCCATGAGAAGGTTCTGGAGACGGACACCAGGTGCTGAGAGTGTCATGAGCCCATAGGCAGCACTAGGAAGGGGGCCTCAGTCCTATGACCACAAGGAAGTAAGTTCTGCCAAGAACCATGGGAGTCTGAAAAAGGGCAGTGAGCCCCAGATGAGAATCAGTCCAACTAACATCTTGATTTCAGCTTTATGAAACCCTGCGTGGAGCAGCTGAGGGGTGGTATCTGCAGAAACCACGAGAACATGGGTATGGTTTTAAGCTACCAAGTTATGTTAATTTGTTAGGCAGCAACAGAAAATGAATATATACATAAAATAATAAATTCCTTTTTTTTGTTGTTTTTCTGTTTAAATCGCTTTGAGTTTTTATTTTATTTATTGGCCTCTTGCAACCAAAATATCCTAGGACTTATTTTAAGTTTACAAATATTGTTTTATTATTTATTTTGAGAGAGAGAGAGAGAAACAGAGCAGCAGGGGCAGAGAGGGAGACACAGAATTGGAAGCAGGCTCCAGGCTATGAGCTGTCAGCACAGAGCCCAATGTGGGGCTCGAACTCACAAGCTGTGAGATCATGACCTGAGCCAAAGTGGGACGCTTAACTGACCGAGCCAACCAGGTGCCCCCAAAATATCCTAGGACTCTTGATTCTCTGAGACAGAACTAACTTGGGGTTCCTCACATTCTCCTATTCCACCTTCCTGGCTTTTGTCCCTTCTTGTTATTCCTTCTAACCCTAAGGTATGTATTTCCTAAGGTTACATGCTAAGCCCTCTTCTCTTTCTATAATACTTTCCACTTATTGCATATAGTTCTTAAATCTGGCAGTGCCCCTCTCTTCCATGGTGCTGGGTACATGTGGTATAAATAAATTATGTCTGTTGCAAAACTTCCCATCCGCCTCCCCCCCCCCCCGCCCCCCGGCAACCCAGTCTTCCTTTTATTTCCGATTCTGGGTAAGGGCATCGGTGTCTTCTCTTTCTTCCTCTGTCTGTGGGTTGTCAAGCCTTGTCAAGCCCGCACTCCATCCCCACACTCAGTCTTGATTCTTCTTGCCTCCAGTCTTCTTCCTCCAAGTCATCTGAGTGATCCCAGTTGGATCACACTCTCTACAGTAGATTATATAAAAAAAACCCTCCACACTATACCTCCATTGGTTCCCACAGCTTGCTGAAACTGTCCAGTCTGGTGGGTAAGACCCTTAATGTCTGGTCTCAGCATGTCTTCTGGCTTCATTTCCTATCTTCCCTCTGATGTGGGCTGTCCCGGCCAGACTGCACTGCTCCTTCCTCTCTGAGATCCCATATTTCTACTCCACAGCTCATAATTCAAGCCACACTTACCAAGACCTACTCCAACCCTACTCTTTCCTTCCTCCTGCCATTTTACGACTATCTCAAAGTACAGCAGCTCCGTCCTTAGGAGCGAGTCCGCGTTCTGCACAGTTCAGGTTCCCCACCGTCCATCAGTCCGGAAGCAGATGAGCTTCCTTCTGATGTCAAGTCAGAAGGTCAACAGCAGCCTAAAGGCCACATCACAGTGCCTACGGTGTCACTTGCCTCACTGCGCCTCATCACAGAGACTTTTAATCCTCTCACAGCATCCCAGGAAGGGCGAGGACAGGGCACTAAGATATTTGGAGAGACAGAGACCACATGCACATCACTTTTATTATGGTACCTTAGGAGTTTCCTACTTTGTAACTAGCTACTGTTATTAATTTCTCACTGTGCCTAATTTACAAACGAAGCTTTATCACAGTCATGTAGGTATCGGAAAAAACAGAATATACAGGGTTCAGGACTATCCATGGTCTGGGCATCCACCAGGGGGTGTTGGAATATGTTCCATGCGGATAACAGGCACTACTGTGCTTTTTTAATGTGAACTCCAATAGCTTTTTATTCCTTTTCCTTAGCACACTGATCATTTTATTCCTTATGCTAAGACAGGCACCACTTCCCCAGGCAGGCTGCAGCAAACTCTAGAGAGGCAGGGTTTATAACCCGTCTTTGGGTAAGTCTCAGAGTGCTTTTAACAAATGCTAAGCGCTTGATCAATGCTTGTTGGCTAACTGGCTGAGGACGTAGCATTTTACTTTCACTCTGACACGGCCTCACGTCTTCTACCCAGTGGTTACCACGCAGAAGCGCTCCCTTTCTGGCGACTTGGGAGAAACATCATTACATAAGCCTCCACGGCAGCTGCTCAGTCAATGAAATGGCCTGCAAGCGCCTCTTTTTCCAGCTCAGGACTGAAGCGCACTCTTTGTGTTTGCTTTTCTGGGGAAGAAAGAAGCAACAGGGCTGCTGGAAATTGCAGAGTTCAGAAACGCTTCCTTGGGATGAATACGTTCACCCCACAGGTCCAGAGGCTCTGTCTCCGCTCACGAGGGAGCACAAAGCCCAAGAGCTTCTCCTTCCCTGGAAGGCAATGTCAGTATAGAACTTTCCTGGGAAAAGAAGGTCCAGGGAGGTGAAGGGTGGGATGTGGCCCGAAACAAAGGTATTCTGATGGGTCTCCCTGATTCGTCATATCGTGGGATCCCTAATCATCAACACTTGAAGAATAGTGTGATTTTTCCACTATACAATCTTTTTTCACACTGGTAATCCTTGGATATCTAGCATGCCTTTGGGGCATTCTCTACTGATATTAGCTGGTTTGTATTTAGGTAATAAAACTAAAATTAGTATGTGCCTAAAGAACACAAAATCTGGGGCGCCTGGGTGGCTTAGTCAGTTAAGCACCCAACTTCAGCTCAGGTTATGATCTCATAGTTCGTGAGTTCGAGCCCCACCATCGGGATCTGTGCTGACAGCTCAGCCTGGAGTCTGCTTTGGATTCTGTGTCTCCGTCTCTCTCTGGCCCTCTCTGCTCATGCTCTGTCTCTTAAAAATAAGTAAACGTTAAAAAAATTTAAAAAAAAAGACACAAAATCAGAGAGATAAAAATGCTGAGAAAACTCCTATGATCAAACTTAAAAACCTTATAATTCGTGCTGGTCACGCCACTGTCTCTACTATCAGCACAGCTTATCATGCCAAGCGAGGCTTGATCTGCACACATTTAGACTCGGCAGGTGTCTATAATTATATGCAGGTTATATCTCCTTACTGGAACAGAACAAAGTTTGCTAAGAAATATAATTATGCACCCAGAGAAAAGTATGTCTGCATAGCAAGAATAAAATGAAAATACATATGAGAAATACCTAATCTGCATTCAATAGCTGTAGAGAAACGACATCTCTAGGAAATTATAATCTTCAAGGCCCAGGTGGCTCTTGCTCCCAATGGACACTTTCTGCCCAGCCCTGTTTGTGTAAAACCTGGAGCCCAGAAGACAGCCCTTGGCCCAGGACACAAAGGAACCTTGCTCAGGAAACCCGGACACCACATGGAGGCCACACATTCTCTGAGCTACGAGTCCGTGTCACCGCACCGTGAGTCACCACAAGGCTTCTCCCTGAAGGAGTTTTACTCATGCCTGCTTGGGAAGGGCAGTGTGTAGTCTGGGGGTTGCAGAGGGCTTGGGAGACATGGGGAAGGTGGGAGGAAGCCTGTGCTCTCGTGTTCCTCTCTTACAAAGCCGTCACCAGTTACGAGCGGTTATGGGCCATCTATCTGAAGCATGTATGAGGAGCACTCTGACTTTCCATCTCTGCTCTTCTTGCTCGAGAACAAAGTTTAGTAAATTAGAACAAAATGAGCGAAAATCCTAAGGAAGAGATTTAAATATTTCCCTCTTATTCTCTTTTTGACATCATATTAAGAGGTATACGATAGCACCTTTAAGTATTTTATTTGGTCTGACTTCACAAAATACCAATGATGGGTCAACGTAAAATGAGAGACAGAATCCACATACACTTCCACCTCCATACTTTTGAACAAACACGTAGTAGTAGAACGCACCAAATAGTACTAAAAACAAAACTCTGGAAGCATCCTATGGAAGCCACAGCTTCCTTTTGATTTAAGGAAATACTATTACGTAAATGCACGGCTACAACCAGGGCCTTAAATTATGCTTTAGAAGTTCTAGTACGGTGGGGTGCCTGGGTGGCTTAGTTGGTTAAGTAACTGACCCCTGATTTCAGCTCAGGTCATGATCTCACAGTGGCAGGATCGAGCCCCACGTCAGGCTCTGTGCTGAGCATGGACACTGCTTAAGATTCTCTTTCCCTCTCTCTCTGCTGCTTTCCCCTGCTAGCACTCCTCTCTCTCTCAAAATAAATAAACATAAGAAAAAAGAAGTTCTAGTATGGTTACATGATTAAAGGCTATTCAAAGACTTTTAAAAAACAGAATTATTTTCCCAAACTCCAAATCAGCAACAGTTTTAACTACCCAACTTTTGGGGTGCCTGGGTGGCTCAGTAGGTTAAGCGTCCGACTTTGGCTCAGGTCATGATCTCACGGTTCATGGGTTTGAGCCCCGCATTGGGCTCTGTGTTGACAGCTCAGAGCCTGGAGCCTGCCTCAGATTCTGTGTCTCCCTCTCTCTCTGCTCCTCCCTCGCTCTCTCTGTCTCTCTCTCTCTCTCTCAAAATAAAATAAAGACCAAAAAAAAAAAAAACAAAAACAAAAAACAACTACCCAACTTTTGCATTGTGTTTGGATAAGAGGACACTCCGTAACTGTATTACGTGAACCTCATTTGTCTTCCTTTTTGTCTGTCCCATCGAATTAATAAAACCAACAAGTATAACGGCCCTATAATTTTAGTCTCCAGCTAGCTATCTCCTTGTTTAAATATCACAACTTTCTGATGCCATCAGAACAAAAGTACTGCAAGACCAAAGCGTTACGGAGAAGTTCTCTCCTTTTGGAGGAGGCTTAATAAAATGATTCTAGCTTCAAACTGAGATTTCAATGGTCTCCGCTGTAAACAGCAGGGAACAGAAATGCCACTTGGCATGAAGTCCAGGGATTACCTGTTGAAACACCAAAGACAGGTATACCTCGACGTGGGTTATTTGGTGCCGGGGAAGTACCAAGAAATACAATTATTCTTCTTCTGTGAATCTGGAGGTGAAGATTCGATACCGTATTTGGAGCAAAGATCCACTGTGTGGTGGTGGGGGGAACAGGTGGAGAGGGGGGCGGGGGCAGCTGAGAGCAAGTTCAAGTACACGTGCCTCCCAGAGCCAATTGCAAGTAATGCTGAATAAAGAAACCCCTCCTATTCCACTGGCTATAAGGTGTTAAGCGCAAAGAAAGGGAAATACCAACTACTATTTTCTGAGCAAAGGACCCCAGCAAGATACAGCCGTGAATGGCCTCCAGGGTCCTGAAACTCCATCACAATACCTGATGATTGTATTTCATCAGAAATCCCAAGGAGTTTCGTGACATGCGAACACCCTAAAAGTTTTCTACGTCTCTTTAAAAATAAATATTAAAAACTCCAGAGACTTATAGCAGCATCTGTTTGTCACACGGCCTGAGAACACACATTCTCAGAGAAAAGCCCTCCCACCCTGCCTCATTTCTATCAGAAGAAAGAACAAGGGGCTTTCTCCCCTCCTTCTTCATTCTCTGGGTTTAGGGGTTTATCCTGAGATTGTGGCTCAGGGGATTCTCACACTTAACAACTCCCAAATATCGAAAGAGGAGAAAAAATCTCTCGCTCCTTAATTGTTTTGTCGAATAAGCTCTCAAAAGTTCATTTTTGTTACCTTTTTTCAGGCAAAATAAGAGGCCTTTTACAAAAATTCTATTGCTAAAACAATGGAATCCTCCTGGGAATGACTGCATTATGGGAATGAAGTGACAGGTTCTTTTATCTAGCCAGGCAGAAAGTCTGCATTTATAAAAGGCATTCAGAGCTTTCAAGTGCTGTGTGTGGGCGGGCATAAAATGCTATTTTTAATTCAGATTGCAGCATCCCTCTCTACAGGTCTTTCAGATAATCATAATCATAATAATACTGATCTATGAAGAAGAAAAAAAGAAAGATTCCCATTTCCGCTGACCCCAGCAGAAAAAGAGAGGAAGGAAAAAAAAAATTAGGAGAATGATAAATATGGCTTCCTTCCACCGTGGACCCCTCAGTCGGCTCAGAGATCAATCTCGAAAGCTATCAGACTTGACTGTCTATTATCCAGAATTAAAAGCACTTAAGCTCTGTGAGTAACAGCATCATTTACATTTTTGTACGTACGACTTTCACTGTGAGTTTGCAGGAATCACCTGTGCCTGCTGGGAAATGCGTGTGACTTCTTCCATCTGTTCTCAAGAGTCAACGGTCCCAGGTGGGGTGGTGACGGATGCGTCCAGCTCCGTGGCAGAGCCAAAGGGCTGCGGTGGAAACCTGACTTCTAAATCCAGACACTGGAAGCCTCCCCCGCCACCCCCACCCCAGGGGCATGCAAGAGGCTCTTGAGCTTCTGCCTGGGCTTTCCAGGTCGGGTATGGAATCTGCGGCTGGGGATGGGCAGATGGTCTTGCCATGTTTCTCTTGGCTCTGCTGGGGACCAGAGCCTGGGGAGGAGGGATGGATGGAAGTTCTGGTAAGGGAGCGAAGACCAGTGCTGCAGAAGTATGACATCGGAGGGGAAAATGTGTAGGATCAGAGTGGAATCACCAGGATGATGGATGAAACAAGGCCTCTAGCAAGGGCTAAGTGACAGGCTTAAGACCACACGAGCAGGATTAGAGAGGAGAGAACAGATGGGTTAGACAGATATTTGGTAATTGAAGTAAAATTCACATACCCTAAAATGCATCATTTTAATCATTTTTAAAGTGTGCAGTGCAGTGGTTTCTGCCATTATCTCATTCCAGAAGCTTTTCATCGTCTCAGAAAGAAACTCCATTCTCACCTCCTCTCTGCTCATGACAACTGCTAACCTACTTTCTGTTCTGTGGGTCTGCCTACCCTGGATGTTCCTACAAACAGTGTCATAAAATATATGACTTCTTGTTGCCTGGCTTCTTTCACTCAGCATAATTTTCTCGAGATTCATCTGTGTTGAAGCACGTGTCGGTACCGCATTCCCTTCCTGGCTATGCACTGGCTACACTCCAGCGAATATATCGACCATATTTTGTGTATCTATTTATCAGCTGATGGACATCCGGGTGATTTCTCCTTTGGGGCTATTATAAAGCATGCTGCTATGAACAATCATGTACGTATTTTTGTTTGAATGCCTGTTTTCAATTCTCTTGCGTGTCCACCCTGCAATGGAATTGTTGTGTCCTATGGTATCCTATGTTTAGCATTTTGAGGTGCTGCCAAACTTTTTCCCACAGTGGCTACACCATTTTACAGAAATGTATGAAGTTTCCAATCTCCCCTCTTTGCCAACACTTGCTATTCTCCTGTTGTTTTTCATTGTGGCCGACCTAATGGGTACAGAGTGGGATCTCCTTGGATCCAATGAGGTGGAAGGTCTTTGCGATGTGCCTGTTGGCCATTTGCAGATCTTCTTTTGAGAAAGGTCTATCCACGGCCTCTGTCCATTTAAAAACTGGTTTATCTTTTAGCTGTTCAGTTCTAAGAGCTCTTTATACATCCTGGAAACCAGACTCTTATCAGAGTTGTGATTTGCAAATATTTTTCTCCCATTCCGTGGGCTATCTTTTGACTTTCTTGATCATGTCTTTTCCTTCACAAAAGCTTTCGATTTCGATGAAGTCCCATTTGTCTATTTTGTTGTTGTTGCCTTAGATTTCAGTGTACTATGTAAGAATACATTGCCAAACCCAAGGTCATGAAGATCTACTCCTTCGTTTTCTTCTAAGAGTTTTATAGTTTGCTCTTAGGCTGTAGAGCCATCATAATTAGTCTTCTGTTTATGGTGTGAAGGATCCGACTTCATTCTTTATTTTTTTTAATATTTATTTTTGAGAGAGAGAGAGACAGAATACTAGCAGGGGAGGGGCAAAGAAAGAGGGAGACACGGGATCTGAAGCAGGTTTCAGGCTCTGAGCTGTCAGCACAGCCCAACATAGGGCTCAAACCCACAAACCATGAGTTCATGACCTGAGTCAAAGTTAGACACTTAACCTACTGAGCCACTCAGGTGTCCCCAACTTCTCTTTTCTCCATGGGTCTCATGTGTCCCTTTGTCTTGTCCCAGCACCATGGGTCGAAAAGAGGTCAAAGAGGTATTGATCTGGAATTATTTTAGTCTGTTCTCTTTAAACAAGGTTTGTTTCTTAAAACGAATTCTGCAAATTAACTTTGAGGTACAGTGAATACATCCCACATTTTGAAGATGTAACAAAGTTTCAAGAGTCCTGACCCACCAGGACCATAATCCTGAACTTCCAGGGAAGCCAACCCACTCTTGGGTGGTACTTCTGCAGGGACTAATTTCCAAAAGTAACAAGTAGCTTGCAATTACTTGGTTTTCTATTATCTTGGCTAATTTGTTTTTCTGTCTATCCCCGTCTAGTGAGCTGCTTCTGTCCTTCGGTTATCTAGACACCTGTGCTCTCTTTCCCACCCCAGTACCCACCTATTAAATTGGTTCTCTGGAGAGAATGTAATAACTCTAACTTATAGTAAGTCAGACATAATACACTTCTAGTATGATGTCCAAGCCCCTGTTTTAAGCAAAAAGAGTTGAAGTTTAGAATCCACCTGCGCTCTCTTTCCCACCCCAGTACCCACCTATTAAATTGGTTCTCTGGAGAGAATGTAATAACTCTAACTTATAGTAAGTCAGACATAATACACTTCTAGTATGATGTCCAAGCCCCTGTTTTAAGCAAAAAGAGTTGAAGTTTAGAATCCCAGGTATCCTCCATCTCCATTCACCTCCAAGATCTGGAGACTCGAATCCCCATACAGCATCATTTCTCAAATGTGGCTGCACATTCTAATCGCCTGGGGAGCTTTAAGAATCCTGATGCCTGAGATCCACCTGTGGACACCCTCACTCAGTTGGTCCGGGGTGCAGCCCAGGCATTGGGATTCTAGTGCGTAGCCAAAGCAGAGAGCCAGGGGCCCACTCACTCCCCCACCCTCCAACCAGCCCCTCTTGCCGTCTCGCACCACCTGCAATGTGTAAGGGACGTACCTTCTTCCTTTTGAAAAGTTTTATAATTTCAGATTGAAACTAACAAAACTGAATTTCCTCCATTAGTTCTCATTTAGTCTTCCCCCAAGGCCTGTTACGATTCCCAATGACCAATAACAAAACAAACTCTGGGAGATTGAAGCAACAGCCCCAGACCATGAAACTTTGAAAGTGTCAGAGAAATGGATTTCAGTGCAATGTTTTCAACCCCAAAGCCCATGTCATTTAAGGCCTCTTGGTAGTTTTAAAAGGGATAACTGTTATGGGTATGGTCATATAAATTGGTACCAAGATCCATGAAGGGAAAAGCAATTTCCTATCTTCCATTCAGCACTCATCTTATGGGATGGGGCTGGGGAGGTATCCTCACTCAAGAGAATGGTGGGTGCTGTCCTTGGTATTTACTGTTCTTTCTTCCTATGTGCCACGTGTGTGGTGTGTGTGTGTGTGTGTGTGTGTGCACGCGCACGTGTGTGTGCACGCGTATGTGTGTGTGTGTGTGTGTGTGTGTGTGTGTCCATACAAGGGAAGTGGGCCTAGGGTATATCTGAATTCTGGAAGATATAACAGGATTCAAAAAAATGCACCTGGGTCGGATTTTCAGAGACAGTTGGGAAGCATTATATCTTTCTAGTATTTGGTAATTGGCAACAGGCAATGAAATGCCTTTATTATGGTACAAAAATAACAGACACCGAGGGGATGAACACTTCATTCATTTGTGAATTCAATCTGGATGCCTACATATGATTACAACACTCCATCGGTTGAAACCAGCAAGGCCAAAGGATATTAGGCAGAAATCTCCAACCCTCAAATATTCAGGCCCTTGTAGTGCAGAGGGTGCAACTTCCACATGGTACCACCTCGCCTGCCTTGACACGGCACAAATTAAAGAACCTCTGCACAACCGCAGAGGAGAGCTGGGATTGTTAGAGTATCCTGGTGACAGTGGTAAAGGCTCAAAACTGAGTTTCAAGTCACTTTTCCCTTCTCTATCACATGCACTCAAATGTGTAGGTCTGGGCAGGCATGCCTGTGCGCACATAGGTAAGGGTGCAGGTGTGTGACGCACACACACACACACACACACACACACACACACACACCAAGCTTGAAGGAAAACACATTTCCATCCTGTCATTTTTCAAATGTACTTGGCCTTAGAACAGAGGTGGGGGGGTTGCAATGCTCTTATTCTCTGTGCACTACTGAAGGAAGCTGGGAGAATTTCTGTACAATAGATTCAGATGCTAGAAGGGAGTAGGGATTTGCTGAAGGTTTTCTTTTTGTCTGATTTTTATTTTTATTTATTATTATTATTTTAAATGTTTATTTATTTTTGAGAGACAGAGCCAGAGTGCAAGAATGGGAGGGGCAGAGAGAGAGGGAGACACAGAATCCAAAGCAGGCTCCAGGCTCTGAGCTGTCAGCACAGAGCCCGATGCGGGGCTCGAACCCACGAACTGCAAGATCATGACCTGAGCCAAAGTCAGACACCCAACTGACAGAGCCACCCAGGTGTCCTGCTGAAAGTTTTCTTAGACCAGTATCAGAAGTTCATCAGACGAGAAAAGTTTCCACAAGTGGGAGTTGTACCTGCTCATCTCCTAATTGTAGTGAATCTGTCAACTTTCTTTCCAGTATATCAAGACTCTACTCTTCAAAATCATCCTCAGTGTGCTCTGAATTGCTGTACTTTTAAGCTAACTACTTCTCAAAGTGCTGTTTAAAAACTGACATCTTCCACCACATTTCAGGCTTAGACTATATCTAAATTTGCAAAGTCTCATTGGTTCTTCTGAGAGAGCTACTTTAAAAAATACACTTGACAGCCAATCTCTTAAAAATGATTTGTGCAGAAATTGTGTTCAAATTACTGTATGCCAAGACATTTAAGAGAGAATGTGGTTTTCTTTGTAATAGGCTAAAAATAATGATATCCTTTATCTTCGACTGAACATGCACATATGTTGTATGAGCTGTTGCATTTAAACAAATTGAAAAACAGTAGGATTCTGGCTATAGTCCATAAAGGAATAAAACTTGCCCAGAATACCATGTCAAGCATTAAAAAAAATACAATTAAGTGCTATTTTCTACAAAGTTCAATCCTACATACAGAATCAGAGTTGTCAACCAGGTCTCAGGCATCAAATTATAAAAGTCAGTATCTGAACAATTCACAGGAAATGGAGGGAAAAAAATAACCACTGAAGTCCAATTTTTACATAACGAAAAAGAGAATAAGAGAAAGGTTTGTTTATATGTCTACAAATTCCGTTTGAGTTAGAGGGCAATGTGCTATTTAAATGGACCTCATGGCAACAGTATCTAAATCATATCCCTAAAATAATTCGCCCCGAACATTTCACTGAATGTGTATCATGCGCATCGTGCCGTGAGGTGAGGTACACGGTTCAGAAATGGATAAAACATATCCATTGCTTTGAAGGCAGGATATTGATTTTTAAAACAAAAAAACTAATATTTGTAACCAATTCTAATAATTTCTGGTAAGTCCTCATCCCCAACAGCAGTTTGATTTCAAATGTATGATTTGGTTTGTGGTTTAGCCAGAATCCTGTCTTCAAATGAAATCTTGCCTAGTAATCCACCCAGCAGTTGAAAATCCACATATAACTTCAATTCCCCGAAAACTTAAGCACTAATAGCCTACTGTTGATTGGAAACCTTACCAAAAGGGCTAGTTGACACATACTTTTGTGTGTTGTATTTATTATATGCTGTATTCCTTAAAATTTTTCTTAACATTTATTTTTGAGAGACAGACCATGAACAGGAGAGGGGCAGAGAAAGAGAAGGGGACACAAAATCCAAAGCAGGCTCCAGGTTCTGAGCTGTCAGCACAGAGTTTGATACGGGGCTTGAACCCATGAAGTGTGAGATCATGACCTGAGCCGAACTGGGATGCTCCACTGACTGAGCCATCCAGAAGCTCTCATATACTGTATTCTTACAATAAAGTAAGATAGAGGAAAGAAAATGTTATTAAGAAAATCACAAAAAAAGAGAAAATACATTTACAGTGCTATACTGTAAAAAATTCATTTGTAAGTGGACCCACACAATTTCAACCTGAGTTGTTCAAGGGTCAACTGTACATAAAACAAATAAAATAGAGGCTATTCATGTTGACCTATCGGTTCCTCCCCCTCTCCACCCATCACAACCAAGGACTTCTGAAGGCAGATCCCAGGGGCTCGCGGGCTTTGAGGAATCCTTAGGCTGCCGGAGAATGTGATCTGACCTCCACTGGTCTGAGGACTCCATGCTCCTTAAACATGGCGTAGGGGACTTTCTATGCTTTGCTCCCTTGTCTCGCAGCCTTACGAGCTCATCACACCACCAGTCACATGACACGTCATCAGTGATGGAGTACCGACTGTTCACTGTACACACTAGGCACCGTTTTGTTTGTTTACCATGTTTTGTCCATGTTACTCCTCAGCAAGTTACCCTGTCACGTCCTTCATCTAGGTGAGAAGTGCCAGGACACCCCACAACTCTGCACAGTCAGAAACCGCCTTAACTCCATGTATGCATTAATTTCTGCCCTGCCATGCTGGGTAGTAATTACCATGAATATAGCCTTCACTGAAACAAATTCATGAGTAGCTCAAGGATAAAGAGTATGTTGTATTTATAGTTGTACTCCAGCTTTTAGCACAGGTCTTGGCATATAAGAGGGGCGTAATAAATGTTGAGTGAATGAATAAAGATAGATAGGTGGGTGGATGGATGGATGGATGGATGGATGATATGGCTTGCTGCATTTTAATCAAACTGGTCGAAAACATTTATAGAAATATGCATATACATATATGTAAATACTCGTTTTTCAAAAAATTACAAGATACACATAGAATTTACCATCTTAAACTTCTTTAAGGATACAGTTCAGCGGCATGAAGCACATTCACACTGTGTACAACCCTCACCATCATCAATCTCCAGAATTCTTCATTTTGCAAAATCGAAATTCTGATACATACCTACGTTAAAGAAATTCTCAACAATGTAGTCTGACGATCTAGAGTGTGGAATACCCAGCTTCTTCACTTCCCTTTTGCCCACACCTGCTATAGATTACAGCCCTTTTCAGCCACAGTTAGGATGTTCCTAAGTGAGAAATGTGGTCAATGTGGTTGAGGCATGTGGTCAATGAAACTCCTAGCTAGTAGGTCAGCTACTAGCTGGGAGTTTAGATTGTTCAAAGTGAATTTTCTAAATTGCTTTCCTAAGCCCCCCCTGGTTCTTATTAACATGAATTGTTAAGAGTCAGCTTTCACCCCCGGGGCTGTCTGGGCTTCACAGAAAGCAAGCCTTTAAGGGTCACGTGCATGAAAGGACCTATATATATCACAAGTAGCTCATATGTGATATCCACGTCATCTTACTTTTCATATTTTGACATTTCTGAACTTAGAACTTGTTTTATGTGAGAAAAGTACATAAAAAAGTAGTAGTATTTTTCTATCTCCCCCCCTCACCCCCCGGATATGAATCATTAAATCTGTGATGCATCTTATATAATCAAGGCATCAGGGAAATTAGAGCAGGCTGGGAAGGATTTCATATTTGTACAGAAAGATTTTGGGTTTAGAATGCTGACATACTGTGATCACACTTTCAATCCTATACTTAGAGGAGTATAAAGCGAAGACAGAAAAGGGCTTGAAAGGGTGACAAGTCACTCTGGTGAATGGAGGAAGGCCGGCGATAGACAGCTGGTGACCCAGACACCAGTCCAGGATCCAATGCCAACTGCCAGCCCATGAGAATCTCCCCACTGCTCCGGCTCCAGGCCCCCATGTATAAATCACATGGGGTAAATTAAAACTAAAAGAGAGTGAAGCTCTTCCTGACCTCCCTTCCACGCTAACATTTTAACGGCTCTCTGACCCCGTGCAAGAGTCCCCACTGAGAAAAGAGCTGAAGGGGTCAGCTGGTCTCCTTTGCACGGTTGGTTCTGGTTCTAGATAATGGAGAGCACCCCTCCCCCCCAACTCCCACCCCGGTTCAGCTCTCCTGCTCTCACGTTTGAAGCATAGTAATTCTTGTCCTGCTTTCCAACTCGGGTCATTATCACTGCTTTCGACTTCACAGCAGCCAATCACATACTCCCTCCAGGGAACTGAGGTCACTGGTTCCTGGCCAGACACCATCTAAAGTGCCCCCTCCCAGCTGTGGTCAGCCCACATACGTAGATACACCTGAGAAAGCCCCTCAGTCCTTGCCTGGAAAAAGGCATCATATCAGTGGCCCAGATGTCAACCTTCTTGACAGACGAGTACACCTGTCTTGTTCCAAGTTGAAGCCACCAGCACTGTACCACCAGGTTTTGCTTCACCAAGTGTCAAGCAAATGATGTGAAAAAGGTCCCCATCGCTTGTGCCCAGGGGTGCCGGTATCAGTACTACTTTTGAGTATTCTATCATTAGGTCAGGCTGGACATCCCAAAACTTAAAAAGTTAATAAGGGAAAGAACACACATAAGCTTCACTTGAGAAGATAATGCACTGGCAGCATCTAAAATAGAAAATTAAATATAGCAAGGAGATCTGGAAATTTCCCCCTTGCAAAAAAACAAAACAAAACGCGGGGGGGGGGGATTTAACATGAACACAAGCCAGATTTGATGAAAAAGCAGTCTTTGTTCCTCAACAAACTGAAGCTGACTCTTCACAGAGTACTTGGATTTCCTGAAATACTGTCCTATCGCTGACCCGTGTACACTGTTGCAAGGCCCCTATTCCAAGAGCACACTCGGGGCAACTCATAATATAAAGAAAGCAAATTAGGGTCTCAGGGATGATTTAAGATGATTGAGACATAAATTATGACACTTCTAGCTTTTAAACATTTAAAAAAAGTTTTTTTAAAACATTTATTTATTTTTGAGAGACTGAGAGAGACAGAATGAGAGTCGGGGCAGGGGGGCAGAGAGAGAAGGAGACAATGAATCCAAAGCAGGCTCCAGGCTCTGAGCTGTGTCATCACAGAGCCCGATGCGGGGCTCAAACTTATGAACCTCGAGATCACTATCTGAGCTCAAGTTGCAAACTTAACCGACTGAGCTACCCAGGTGCCCCTAAACCTTTAAGTCATTTTAGTCTTGCTTCACACAAGTGAGTTACCAAAAACCTCTGCTTTCTCTGGATGGGGGGATGGGTGAAACAGGGGAAGGGATCAAGAGCACACTTCTCACGATGAGCACAGGGTCGTGTATGGAAGTGTTGAATCACGATACTGCACACCTGCAACTAATATAACGCTGTATGTTAACTGGGCTGGAATTAGAAAACCAAACTTCAAAAAAAAAATTCCCTGCTTTCTCTTAAAAGCCTCTGCATGCCCAGAGACGTGAGTGGTGTTACCATGAAAAAGCACACCATCCCGCTGGACTCCCTTGAGCACTACTCCTGGGATTATGACCCTCCTCTTCACTTCCTCTGCGGGACAGTGCCCCGTCCCAGGCTGCGACAGAGCATCATGGTGTTGGCAGGGAACTGAGTGAAAATCTTGGCATCAGAGTTTACTATAAGCTGAGTTTACAAGGGAACAGAAGAACATCGGAAGCCCTGGAAAAATGAGAAATACTTCGAGGGTGACATAGAAGTTGTCCTTTTAGCTAGGGATTTGTTTTCATTTGTTCACATGCCGTGACCCATCACTGGAGCACTACAGATCGGGCAGTCTCTTTTCAAGTCCACCCTTTTATTAAGCACTGAGTCAGATGAAGGTGAAGTTTTTAGGAACACTGTCCTGCGGGGAGGGGAGGGTTTCTAATATTCTTTCTCTAGTACGGTTTTATTTAATACTTTTTTAAAAATGTAAGCAAAGCTGATACTCTCTCCATATCTGTTCCATTTTTTATTTATTTACTTAAAATTTTTAAATGTTTTTTATTTATTTTTGAGGGACAGAGAGAGAGACAGTGTGAGCAGGGAAGGGTCAGAGAGAGAAGGAGATACAGAATCTGAAGCAGGTTCCAGGCTCTGAGCTAGCTGTCAGCACAGAGCCTGATGCGGGGCTCGAACCCACAAACCATGAGATCATGACCTGAGCTGAAGTCAGACACTTAACCGACTGAGCCACCCAGGCGCCCCTAATTATTTACTTTTAAGTAGGCTCCATGTCCAGAGTAGAGCCCAACACAAGGCTTGAATTCATAACCCTAAGATCTAGACCTGAGCTGAGATCAAGAGTCAGATGCTTAACGGACTGAGCTACCCAGGCGCCCCAACTCCTGCGCATATTAGTATTTCTTTTTAAGTTTTACTTATCTAAGTAATCTCTACACCCAACGTGGGGCTCAAACTCATGACCCCGAGATCAACAGTGGGACGTTCTTCCAACTAAGCCAGCCAGGCACCCTTGCCCCTTCCCTGTTTTTGTTTTTTTTTTTTTTTACATTTCCAGAAAATAACCCATTCTTGTCTAGGTTAGACCACCAGCAGTACTTCAGAAAAGGATGACTTTAGTGTTAATTCTTCTCCTCGCTCACTTAGTGATACCTAAGGCACTCAGATTCTCTGGAAAACAGAAGCCATTTCTATGCTGAGTTAAAATATATTAACGTCTTATTCGGAAGTGTTAAGAGGATTGATGAGTTAATGTTAGTAAATCACATTGCAATTCTCACGTCAGATGTGAAATGAACATTATCGTTAGTTCTTTCAGTGGAATTTCAATGATGAACTATGGTCTGGTGGGCCTCATTAGGATAAAAAAGCCCATAACTCTGAGATAAGAGGGAGAAATTCTTCTGCAGTACTCCTTCTTACCTAAGTGAGAAAAGCTCACGTTCATGACTATTAAAAATACCATCCGATACCATGTAATAAATTGATACAGGTAAAAGTTAACCAAGGATGTATGGATGTATGAATGGATAGAGAGATGGGTAGATGGATGGCTACACAAATGGCCAGCTGGCAACTCAATACAGATACTCCTCCCTGTTATTATGGGTACTTCCTCAGAACCCTGCCTTCCTAACCCAAATTACCACTATAGACGATCATTGTGCTTTAAGTCTTAGAATATGATGGATTTCCATTACGGAATCAAGTCTATGAGTCTGGCGCTGGGAAATGTTAATACAGATTTGTCTGGTTTATGAGACAATGAAAACCTTTTTGGTTTACTATCTGTGGCTTTTCTTCCCTTTGTTGCCAAACTGATAAAGATATTCTATTATATTGTACTTAGAAACTTGGAACTCTAGGAGATGTTTGAAATCAATGAATAAATAAACGGGTGAACAGGTAGGTAAGAGGTATCACCCAATCACAGTTTTGAAGATCAGAAGGAACTTTGAAAGACTAAGCTTCAAACATGCCATATGAGTATTATTCTTAATAAACATTCATGAGAAATGAGCTCATTCACTATATTGGTGTTTAAGGCCTTTTACTTACACTTAAGTCTGCCAAGTTTATCATTCATCATGTATGCCTGATATATGGTAAGGTTTTTCCCAAATGTACCCCTCAGAAAAGAAGGACTTCCCTTAATTTTTGAGTCTTTCTAAAGCTTATCATATTACTTGTTGCTCAGCAAATATTTTATTTGAAACAACAAAGTTCTCTTTATGTAAAACATACTCCCTTAAAACCCATGGGACCAACTGTACATTTTGCATGCCTAGAAAAGTCACCTAACCACTGTTTTTAAGAAGAGAAGATACATTTAACTAGTAACTATTCTTGGGAGTATGACTTTACAGTCACAAATACTGGATGTTATTATAAATTCAGAAAACATTTTATTTATTTATTTTTGTTCTTCTTTTCCTCTTTCATTTTTTTAAATTTCTTTTTCTTTAAATAATAGTTATTGTCAAATTGGTTTCCATATAACACCCAGTGCTTCTCCCCACAAGTGCATGATCTCTGGATGTGCCCAGGACTTCTTGCCTCAGGACCTTAGCATATTCTGTTCTCTCTGCCTGCACTCTAACTCCCATAACTGTGCACTTTCTCATACTCAGTTTAATGTCATCTCCTACGAGAGCCTTTCTTTTTTTTTTTAATAGTTTATTGTCAAATTGGTTTCCATACAACACCCAGTGCTCTTCCCCATAAGTGCCCTCCACCATCACCACCACCTCTTTTCCCCTCTCCCCCTTCCCCTTCAACTCTCAGTTCATTT